>NC_136483.1:181131485-181183642 GCF_053919585.1 Euprymna scolopes
AAGGCACTAAAAAGGGAGCCGCCGCCCAAAAATGTGACACTCCCACAAAAGGACTGACCAAGAAATCTGGGGAGGCAGGAAGCGTCGCCAATAAATAGGCAGGGGCGACCTCCATAAAAGACCAAAAACGGTCTAACCCGACCAAAGACCCCACACCAACACCACCAAGAGGGTCTGCGTGGGGGAAGACCGTAGAAAAACAACTGCCCCCTCAAGAGTATAGAGACCTGTACCTGACAAAGTACAGACAATACATAGAGGGGGCAGATATAAAGCCCATACCAGGTGCCTGAGAGGCGATTGAGGGCAGAGTCCTGTCCTTTGCCATTTCCGATATACCGGAAAACCGCCTCCTAGGGATGAAGAAGGAAGACATGGCGGGCCTCCTCCACAAACTTAACATCCCAGTATTATACCTGTACCAGAGGAGCTTCGCTGTGTGGGACATCCTCCTACCCACCAAGGACGATGCGGAGAGACTTTCCCTCCAAGAAATAAAGCATGGGAGAGTCAAACTAATACCTGAATACCAGGGCAAGAGAAGGACTCGGGTGCAGGTATTTAATGTGCCAACCCAAATACCTGCGGAAGTATTAGGATGCCTCTTCAGCCAGTACGGTGAGGTGGAACAGGTGACCCCAGTACGGTCAAAAACTGGGACTCACCTGGGCTGCTACACAATAGCAATGAGGCTGAAGAGGGAGGGTGTTCGAGCAATACCACCGCTGCTGACATACAAAGACGCCAGCATAACGGTAGTGGTGGAGGGCCGTCGTCCACACTGCTGGTTCTGCCAAAAGCAGGGCCACATGGCTAGGAGTTGCCCCCAAAGGGTAACCCCTAATCAAACAACCCAAAAGGCGGTCACAACCCCTGAGACAACGCCCGCACCAAAACAGGCGGCAACAACCCCTGCAACTGCATCACCAACCCCAGCTCCAAGGAAAACCCAAACCACCCAGGAGGCCAAGGGGGAAGAATGGAGCACGGTAGTGAGACAAAAGCGGAAACACATAATCCCTTCTGCCACCGTTCCACCACCAGCCCAAAAATCGAGGCAGCAGCCTCTGCAAATGCAACAACAACAACAGCCACCGCAGCCAATGCCGCGGAAACAACCGCAGCAACAACTACTGCAGCAGCAAAATCAGCAAGTGCAACAGAAGCAGCAGCAGCAACGACACCAGCGAGAGCAGCAACAACAAAAACAGCTGCAGCAGCAACTAGAGGAGCAGACACAACCAACGGTCCCCACACCAATCGAGACGGGGATCAAGCGGAGAAAAGACTGCTCCTCTGAGGATGAATCCGCAAGTGAGAGGGAGAGGAACTCAACCTCACCTCTCCCCGGTTCATTCGAAAGAATGAAAAAGAAAAACAAAAGAAGAAAAGAGGAAGAAAAGGTGGCCCCCACTCCCTGTGAACATACACCACCCCTAAGAACAAAATCCACTTCCACCCCCACACCAGACACCGCACCAACACCAGACACCGCACCAACACCAGACACCACACCAACACCAACACCAGGCACCACACAAACACCCGTCCCCACACCAAGGCAAACTGAGCCACTACCCCAAAAAGGAAAAGAATGAACCGAGGGAGGGGAAAGACTCCTCTGCCTCTTGCAGACCAACCAGACTAAAGGTCCTTGCCCCTGAGGAACTATGTTATGTAGACCCTCTATCTGTGGCCACAGACATTTCCCATCGGCAGAGGAAAAACTTAAAACCTCTGCTCGATTACAAACAGATAGAGGGGAAAGATGTAAATATCCCCTCAAATTTCCCGGACGCCTCACTCCTAATAACTTTTGTCAGAACTCCAAAGGCCTGCAAGACCAACTTGTGGACAAGGCTGCAGGCCGCTGAAGGGGCGTTTCCGGGAATTGAACTGGTGAAAAAAAATGACCCTTCTCTTGATGAACTGTCAAAACAATGCAAGGGAAGGGTCCCAGTGTTGGTCCATCCGTCACTCTACAGGGCCATAAAATTAATTTATCCTTTGGACGTCGGCGGCATTGAGAGAGAAGGTCGGGATATGAAAAACCTGACCACCTTGAGCATGGCACATAACGTCGGCGTCCTCTCCCCAGCTGATTTCGGAGCTGAGTGTGACACACCCTAAGGTAGGTACCATGGCTTTGAATTTGGCTAGTTTGAATGCGAGGGGCTTGAGATCACCGGGCCTGGCGGCTCGCCTCCGGCACGACCTCTTGTCCCTGGGAGTGGATGTGGCTGCGATTCAGGAGACGCATTTCGTTTCCTCAGTGGACTGTCAGGTGCTGGCCAGAGATTTTGAGGTTTTCTCAGCATATGGCAGCCCGCGGGGGAAGGGAGTTTCCGTGCTGGTTAAACGTACCCTGTCGGCGATGGTCGACGTTGTCCATAGAGATGCGGTGGGCAGGCTGGTTGTGGCCGATGTTGCCGTAAAAAATTCTGTGTTTCGGGTGATCGCGGTTCATGTGCCCAGCACCGCTCGTGAGAGGGTCTCATTCTTCAGTCAGCTTGACGCGTTTGCAGATTGTCGGAAGCGGGTAGTGCTAATAGGAAATTGGAACGCCATCTTAGACGCCGAGGTAGATAAGGTAGGAGGCGATGCTAGAGGATCGGAGAGGTGCGAGCCTAGCCTGGCTGATCTGATGGCTAGATGCGGTCTGGTCGACAGGTTTCGGTTCGAGCATCCGGGACGGGAGATGTGGACGTGGACCCATAGTGTTTCCTCCTATCCAAACAATTACTTGGACAGGATGTTAGTTAGGAGAGGCAAAGTAGACTTCTTATCTTGTCCCACGTTCACTTGGCTTGGCCAGACGGATCATAAACTAGTTATGGCCCGGCTGAAGCTAGGAAATAGGCCAAAGTTAGTGGCTCACTGGAAGTTAAACACTTCCCTTCTGGAGATACAAGACTTCCAAGAGAAGCTAATAGAATTAATTCAAAAAGCACTAGTGGGGGCGGTTACCGGGAGTAAGTGGTGGGTAGGTCTAAAAGCCAAAATTAGAACCTTCTCCGTCAAGTATGCCCAGCGCCTCGCACTAGATAAGGACAAGACGAAGAAGAAGCTAGAGCAGAAACTAACCCGGGCTACGGGGGAGGGTGATAGGGTTAGTCAGGAACTAGCCAAGCAGGACTTTCTGCGCGAGAAGAGCGAGCGTTATGAAGGTCAAGTAGTCAGAGCTAGGCTTAGAAAGGTAGGCAATGAAGCAGTTAATTCCAACACTGACATACGTTGTGAAATTTCTAGGCGTGGCTCGGACAAGTACATTGCAAAGGTAAGACATCCAGATGGACGCATCCTTGAATCGACTCGGGAGATCTGCGAGGGGTTTCGAGAACATTTCGAGGAGCGTTTTACGCAGCAGTCCGATCTTCCGGTCCTTGAGTTTAGTGACTATTTGGCTGACTCTCCCCGCCTTGAGGCGGCTAGAGCGGCTAGTTGCGAGGGCCGGGTGACGGAGCGGGAGGTGTTTACTGCGCTGAAGCAGGTCAGCTGTGACAGATCGCCAGGACTCGATGGTCTGCCATACGAACTGTATTTGAGGCTGTTGCCCATGTTTCTGCCTCTTCTGACGGATGTGTTCAACCATTGGTTTGCTCAGGGATCCATCCCGGGGCAAGTCACCAAGGGAGTGATCACATTGCTGAGGAAAGGTGACGGGCATGGTGGGGAAGAGTTAGATGATTACAGGCCCATAACTCTGCTAAACACAGAGTTGAAGATTTTGGCCAAGGTCCTGTCGAATCGGCTGCAGGTTGTTATCGGCGAGTTGGTTGAACCAGAACAGAACTACGCTGTGAAGGGGAGATCGATTCAGAACAACTTGCACCTGATCCGCACGATCCTAGAGGGAGGGATAGATGACGACACGGAAGCCGCGCTGATTAACTTAGATCAGTCCAAAGCTTTCGATAGGGTCGACCATCGTTTCTTGACATCTGTCTTAGAGGCCGCCGGTTTTAAACCGGACTTCTGCAAGTGGATCTCCGTGATGTATCGACAGCCCACAGCCGTCGTGCAAGTCAACGGAAAGCGCTCGAAACCATTTGTTATCTCTTGGTCGGTTCGTCAGGGTTGTCCGCTGTCGCCCCTGCTCTATGTCCTGGCTTTGGAGCCCCTGCTCCGCAAGCTGAGACGTGGGGAGACAAATTTGACCCTGCGTGGAATTGCAATACCCGGTGGCTCAGCCGCCAAGGTATCCGCGTTCGCCGATGATGTCACGGTCCTTGTGTCTAGCTTCAGAGACATCGAGATCGTGTCGGAGGCTCTCGCTAGGTACGAAAGAATTACAGGGACCAAGATAAACTGCAGTAAGTCGGTAGGACTGCGGTTGCGCGCCTGGAGTGGCAATGCAAACCTCCCGGCGCCCTTCAGCTGGACAGATGGCCCGGTCCGGATCCTCGGCGTGTGGTTCGGACCGGGTCTCCAGCTTGACAAAAATTGGTTGGAGGTACGGTCAAAGGTGGAGGCTGCAGTCAATTCGTGGCTTCCTAGGAAACTTTCCTTAAAGGGTAGAGCTGAGGCATGCGCCACTTACGTCTTTCCTCTCATCCTTTACCGACTGGCCGTACTTCCCCTGCCTGCACAACACCTAACAGCTCTCGTCGAATTCTTGTCCTCACTTCTTTGGGACAGAGGAAGACACTGGGTGAGCAGACAGGTCTGTATTCAACATCCGTGTGAGGGAGGCTTGGGAATGCCAGACTTGAAGTGTCATCGAGACGCTGAGAGGCTGGCCTTCCTGAGCCACTATATGCAAGATGACCAACCGTGGAACCCCGTGGTTACTGCCACCTTCCCCGACCTCGTTCTTGACCCTTCTATCGAGAGCCGTCGCAGGCCACGGGGAGAATCTGCCAACATGAAAGAGTGCCGAGCCGCGCTAAAACGACTACCAAGGTCCAGCGACCTTGTGACTGCTACCGTAGGGAACTCCACAGGGATCTAGTGAGGGGGATTGCTGACGACCCGCTATGCGCGCGTTTGGGGGGGCAGCAGAGTGAGATCCGCTCCGCGTGGAGCTGGGCGCCAGGTTCGAGTCATCTAAACAATTCGGAGTTCTCTCTGACCTGGCGATTGGCCCGAAATGCACTTCCACTCAACAATGTACAATGCAGTTCTGGGTTTTTGGAGTCGCCTGATTGTCCCCGTTGTGGGACGACGGCCGTAGAAACGACTGATCATGCTTTCTTTGATTGCCGCGAACTCCGCCGGTACTGGTCGTATGTTGGTGAGGTGACGGCTCGCATCGATCCTGAGCATCCTCGCCCAATTACCGTATCCAATGTGGTGGACAATGTGAGGCCACCGTGGCACCGGGAAAGACAAATGGTCTACGTTACAATCCTGGCCGTGTCGAGAATGGTGATTTGGACGTCGCGTCTGCAAGATTGCCGGGGGGGGGGGTGTTGTCTTTTTCTGATCAGGATCTGATCGCTTTCTTTAAACACCAACTACGGGTGAAGATCAGATGTGATAGAAGAAGGCTGCATCGCGCGGCATTTGACAGAAAATGGATACATGTAGCAAGTCTGTGTGTACGAAGAGGAGCCAAATTTGAATACGTGTTCCCCGCCTAGGTGTGGAACGCGCAGTTCCGTAAAGTAAAATTTAACAAATAGCCTCTCAGCTAGCTGAGTGTGTGTTCCATCCCTCCCTGATTAGGAAGCCTCCAAGATCCTCACCCCCTCTTTCTTGCAATTTTTGTTTTCACCCCCTCCTCTAAATTTCACTCATCTTGGAGAGAAAGAAATACAAACTAACCCCCATTCCTTACCCACAAAATTTTCTTTTCTTTTCTCCATTCACCCCCATCTAGAGGGTATCCCCACTTAGAGACTGACCCGCAGAAGTCAGGTTCCTTTTACAAACCTAGTGGAACGTGCAGTCCATCAACTAGACGGGGTTGGGAGGGTCCTACTACCCCCCCTTTCCCCCCCCCCTCGACACAAATGAATTATTGTACCATTTTTATTGTTATCTTGTTTTGTTTTTACACGTCAATAAAAAATGTTTTTAAAAAATTCGGAGTTAAGTAGGATGTCCCCCAGTATGAAAGGGTGAATGTGGTATTATGGTGAAAGATATTAGCTGGGAGAAACTTTTGATTTTGTTTAGTTCTGGAGTGACAAGGATGACCAACGACACCCACAATCCCCCCTTTTGAGTTAGCCATGTGCCTAAGTTTTTTGTTCATTTTCAATGCATTTTTAACATTAATAAAGGATTTAATATCTCAAAGTGTATTATCTGTTCTGGCAGATACTGCAAGCAAAGACCATATGTGAGGGCAGCCCCACATATAAGACCTTGGTCAATGTAGGGACAGCCCTTCATACCAATTATCACTATCCAGCTCCCCTACTCCCCGGGGAGTTGGACCCCATTTCCCCTCTACTCCTCACATTAAAAATCAGCATTGTGCCTAATTTGCTCGGTGAGGGAGCAAATAAATACAGCTTTTCTTGGCCTTTTGGCCAAGATCAAAGTGTAGTATCTGATCTTACTACATGCGGTACTTATGTTTGTAACTTTGTGATATGAAGTGGGGGATCACTTTTCTGTATTTATTTAATGTAAAATGATCAACCACTTTACAACCAGTCAGTCTGAAAGCCATTCAAGTCATTCTCCAGATCATTTAAGTTCCTTTTGAAGGATGACAATTATTTTTTAAGTATTCGAGTCATTATTAAGGTCATTCAATTCATCCTTAAGTTCATTAAAGTCAAAGTCATTCTAAGTCATTTACTTTTTATTTAAGTCATTTCAGCCCATTTTTCGGTCATTTTAGTTTATCTTTAAGAATTTCATGTCAATCTTACATTCACGCATTCATTCATTACACGAGAGCACGCGACTAATGGCTATCGGCATTGTTATTTTTATAGTCATTTTATATTTTGTTTATGCTGGGAGTCGTAAAAACACATGTTCTTTCTTAATAATGAAATAAACTCATATAAGATGCATTAACAACAATAATAAATGGAAAAAGGTGTACGCGGTATAAGTTTAATATGATTTTAAAGTCAATTGATAGTATACCACAATATAATAAGTTAATTTCGACCGCAAAAATAAAAGTATTTTTGTGTAACATGTTTTCGGGTGTATTTCTTAGTAGTACATAGTAATATTTTTACGGTGGGTTCTATCAGCTAATTTGATCTTTAGGAATATAGCGATGATTGAAACTTAAAAAACAATATGATCTCGAATAGTAAGTTTTATATGAGAAAAAAAAACGTCTAAAGTGTAAAATACATACAAGGGTAACTTAATATATAAAATGAATTTTTCGGTATAAAGACATCTATTACAGATATGTTTCTTTTTTAACGCAGTTCATCAGCAATATCGCACACTTTTCTCATCTGTGTCCCAGCGTCCGTTTTCCCCCCAGCGTAAAATTATTTTGCTGTGTCTCACCTTTTATTTCCTTCATCGTCACTTTCAAACTTTGTCCCTTTCTTAAACACTTTCCAGAGATAAAACAGGCGAAACTCCGAAGGGAAATGACGGAGCGGTTTTGAGCCCAACGGCTTGATGATCTGCACCGTTTGGGCTGCTGTGCAAGGCTTGCGTTGTCATGATGCAAGATGACTGCTTCTGACTGATTACTCCTGCGTTTGATCTTTGTTTTCCTTGACCTGTCTCTGCAGTTCAGCGTAGTATGCAATGTTTATAGTGCTTGCGCCTTGCATATAAGGAAGACGTCATTTCTCTATGCCCCTTAGGCCTGTGTTCACCATCAACAATGCTGCGTCCTTCTTTAAACAATTTATTCAATTTGTAGACATTTTCCGCTGAAACATGACACCATTTCACAGTTGACATTCTCCTATAAAGTTCAATTGAATTAAACCCTTTAACAACCAAAACTTGATAAGTTCCAGCAAAAACCTAACAGCCAGCCATGGTTCTCTCCAGAATGTGCTGCTGCCATTGCGCACAGAAATCACTTTTTCCACTGCTTCCGACGTAACAGATGTATGGAAACTAAAGCCGCTTTCAGGACTGCCAGCAACTATTGTAAGAAAGTAATAAAGAACGCAAGAGAGTTGTATGCTCAATCCGTTTAGTCCAAAGTAGCTGAGCAGCGGCTTGGTTCCCACCAGTTTTGGCAAATAGCAAACAGAATCCTGAACAGAAGCGTGTGCTCTATCCCAACTATCATCAATGGACCTGAGGTAATCTCGTCAGCATCAGACAAAGCCAAACTCTTTGCCAAGAACTTTGCAGCTAATTCTACCCTTTGCGCCCAAGGCCGCCACCCCCAATATTTCCTCCTGTATCAGAAAACATGCTATGTGATATACGTATACCTGTACGTGATGTTGCCAAGCTAATCAAAAACCTTGATTCCAGTAAAGCAACTGGCCCTGACGGTATTCCAATTATAGTAATAAAAAAAACTTCAACCTGAACTAGCGACCATACTTGCAAAACTGTTTAAACGTTGTCTTAAGGAGAATACCTTTCCATCACCCTGGAAAATTTCATCAGTATGCCCTGTATTTAAGAATTCAGGTGATCGCTCATCCCCCTCTCAGTACAGGCCAATAAGTCTTCTGTGCGTCATGAGTAAGTTGCTGGAATCTGTGTTAAATACAGAAGTAATCAACCATCTCAACAAAAATAACCTTCTTAGTGACACTCAATATGGTTTCCGTTCTGCTAGATCTACAGATGTGCTAACGGCTATATCTCATAGACGGAGGCTACCTTTCTAGGGCAATTGCTCTTGACATATCTAAAGCCTTTGATAGGGTATGGCATAAAGGTTTACTTCACAAGATCTCTAGCTATGGTATAGCTGTAAATGTCTTCTCAATTATTAAATCATTTCTTTCTGATAGGTTCATAAGAGTAGTAGTTGAAGGGCAAAAATCAGAAGCTCATAGTATTAATGCTGGTGTCCCTCGGGTCCATCCTGGGCCCAGCTCTTTTCATGATCTACATTAATGATCTTCCAAATCACATCCTTACATCATTTGTAGACATTTATGCTGACGACACTACCATTTATGGTAGCACATCTAAGACAGTAAACGACTAAGTTCTCTCCAATTCTCTCTCCTCTGATCTTGAGCACGTAGTACAATGGGGAAAAGAGTGGCTGATTACTTTTAATGCATCTAAAACCAAGCTTCTCTCTCTACATCATCAACATTCTGATCCACATCTGGCATCAATTGAAATGAATGGCTCTCGTCTTCAGGAGGCCTCAAGTTTTGACAAGCTTCTGGGCTTTTTTTATACAGTGATCACTACTTATCAAGGCCCGGAAGCCACTCAGGGATAAGGGTTATTGCAAGTACATTACATTAGTGTGGAGATTTGATGAAGTGTTTACTTAAGGGGGCGGTTCATTAGGAATTTGTTAACATTGGACTTGAAGACATCCAAGTTGTAGTCCGGTGGGAAGCAGGCAGACGGAACAGTTCCACAGGCGTGCATTGACCATTACTCCTGATCTTAAATGGAACACGTACATCAAATCTGTTGCCAAGGCCGCTGGAAAAGTGGTGGGTTCTTTCTATCGATCCAGTGATGCAATTCTCTATCTATATAAGAGCCAGGTACGTCCAAGGATGGAATACTGTTGCCACATCTGGACAGGAGCTGCTAGAACGGACTTGTCCTGATTTGATAAAGTTCAAAATAGACTTTGTAGCCTCGTAGGAGATGTCTTTTTCTCTTCCCTGCAACCTCTATCTCGCAGAAGAGATGTTGCGAGTTTGTCTCTGATGTATCGTTAGTTTCATCGAAAGTGTTCGACTGAGCTTAAGTCTATGGTCCGTCCTCGCCAAACTTTCGCAAGAAACACTCGTCTAGCTGAAAACACTATCAATAATTTCCCCCACTCTTTATCTGTGCCTAAACCTAAACGTAGATTCCATGAACAAAGCTTCTTTCTTAGAACTGCACGCCTGTGGAATTGTCTTCCGTTTTCCTGCTTTCAGGCTGACTACAATATGGTTGTGTTCAAGTCTAACGTAAATAAGTTCTTGATGAGCCGTTCCATATAAGTTATCAAATTTACAGAATTTTCATTACTAATGATTACTATATTGTCCAATTTCTACTGTACACTCTTTAACCCTTATCCTTGAGTTGCCTATTGGCCTTGATAATGTGGTGATGACTGTGTAACAACAAAAAAGAAGTGACCGCTGTTCAATCGTGGAGCATACTTCTTGGTCGGCCATTTTTGTTAATCACCAAAACTCTAAAAGTTTTCTTAAATACCCGTTAAAAAGAAGTAAAACAAAAAATAATAAATAAAAAGCGCATTAGAAGTCCTCACACTCAAAAATCACCTTATTTATTGAACCTCCTGCCTATATAAAAAAAAACGTAAGGCCAAAGTTTATCTGGCTATTTGTATGTAATCGCTTAAAAGTATAATGCCATTTTTTCGTGAGAGTTAATATGTATAGGATGCAGGACCTCAATAAGATTATGTCTATCGAATATTACCGTCTGTCTAGTATATTCATACAGAAAACATTATTTATCCCTTTTCGCCGCCGAAAAATTAAAACATTCTTAATATGCATACGTTCCTGTGGAAACTATTTTTCTTGTATGTACGAGAGATGAAAGGTTCATTATTTATAAACGAAATACATGCAAAACAATGCATTTCATATGTACATGTATTTGAGAACTCTTGTAAAATACAAGGGTCTTTCCAAAATAAAGCCTAATATTTCTTTAACTCAAAAAGTTAAAGAGCTACGAATATAACACGACCAGCCGGTCACTGGCGTGTGACGGGCTTCACGTGTTACACTAATTGTCTTAGAAACGGTCTCGGGAAGATGTGAAGATGGCCAGTCATTAGGGTCTGTGTATCAAGAAAATCTTACCTGAGATATTAGATGTGGGCGTGTTCTCTCAATATGACCTCATCACCCTGGTGGCATTCTGGTTGGAATTTTCTTTCTTCGTTTCCCGGACCGCTTCGTTGTTTGATGGAGGTATTCATGGCAGACCCAATTAAACACACAGCACAACACAATCGTAATATTTATGAAACATAATTAACTATCTATTTTACAAAAATATATATTAAAAAACAATGTACACTTTACATATCCTACAATTATTAAACTAACTATGATTAACTAGTGCTGAGAGGGTCGCTCTCTCTTGTTCACGAAGAGACAGAAACACGCGTGCTTGCCCCATGCTGTCTGGACGAAAAGAGAGACCGATAAAAGGGAAAGGGAATTCTGGATTGCATTTCGGTGTATTTCTACGCTTATGGCCAAATCACCACCCGGCCATGCTGTAGAGTGGGTTAGCAACCGTGGCATTGAGATATAGCGCCACACGACAACGGGAGTGGTACTATTAAATGAGCGACATTTTATGCTCCTTAATTTATTTTTCTACATAGTCACCATTTTCACAACGCACGTTTGCTAGAAATTCACTGACGAATATCTGCTTCATGCAGGGGTTGTTTTATCAGTCTCAAACCGCCAATATCTGAAACAGAGTGAGGAAACTATAAATAAGTCAATCATCATAAAAAATGTAATTTACATGCCCTTCTAATCTATTCTGGCGGAATATAAAATAGGAGGCATTACTGTAGTTACGATGTTAATAGTTGGTATGTACTATTGTTGGAAAACAACTGTGAACGGGTTCCGCTAGATATTCAATCTTATTATGTACTTGCTAGACCCGGTCACGCGTTGCTGTGGCTTGGTGGAGATGCAAAAAATGCTGAGAGTTACAGAAATGCCCCTTCCATCTGAAACCCTCACAAGGTTTTTCTTTTATCACGTTAATCTCATCGATTAGAAACGTAACATTCAGAGTTAAAAAAAAAAAAGAAAGTTTTTAAAATATTATTTTTATGATTTTTATTGTTTGATGTTTTTTCTTTTCTTTTTTTTTGTAAATGTGATAACGGGAATACCCTGGACCAATCACGGCAAAAAAATAAAAAATAAATAAATATAAATACTTCGCGCCCATCAAACTTGTAAACTGGAAATGAAATGAATTTCATTTGTTTGTTTTACTATTATTATAATTATTATTGCATGTTTTTTATTTTTTATTTATTTATTTTTTTGTTGCACTGTTCTTTATTTAGCCACGCATTTACCAGGAAAGAACGAATTAGTATTTCGATATATTTCTTACTAAAACGAAATTGTTATTTCTATTATTTTTTTAGAAGTAAAGTTATCTATATATAATACGTGTATTTTTACATGTTATTTCGGTTTCGATTCAAGCTTCAAGATTTCACCCAAACCATATGGATAAATATAGTTTTCTTTTTGAAATCGCAACTTTATAATATATAAAATAGATAAACATTAACTCAGTTATAATATATAGGAAATCTGCAAGAATTAAAATATATTTAAACGTACTTCACGACCGAGCTTTGTAGGGCGTTCGTGCTAGCTGAGATAAATACGTTTGCAGTTTTAACAAAAATGCTACAATATCAGAGCGTCTCGATTTACACTGAACATCTGCAGAATGCAATGCCATCAGCATCAATATATTCCATATGAATGAGTTCCCTGTGAAATTTCCACTGGTCGCGCTCGTCTAAATAAATACAATAAAAATATTACAAGAAATACAATGCATTAGCGTGTTTTGACGTTCACTTCCAAGTCAAGAAACATTATTTTTGCACCAACCTAATATTAAGTAAAGCCATATTGTTAAATATTGGTTGTAACATACAAAGCGCCTTCATTAATTCCCAGACGTTTTATGTACAGACATTTAAAATTGTCGAATGCCTTTGAAAATCGAGTATATTATTATACTTATGAGATAACTGATCAATATTTATGATGTCAGGTTCAAATGAATAGCTAGTCCATGACTTAAATTACACTCTACTAAAGTCTGATTGTAGCAGTTGATGAATTTCAAATATGCAATCTGGACGTGAGGGCAATTTAGAAGAACGATATGAAATAACATTGTGTTTTTAAACTTAAAACATGCTACAGAAATGTATGGAATAATTTAAACTGCTTTAGGACCATCGAGGATAAGTTTTTGAGTGGCATAAGAGATTCAAGGAAGGCAGAGAGTCTGTAAGAGATGATGAGAGCTGTGGAGGAGAAAGGGAAATCAGAACCAGAGTTGATTGGCCAAATAAAGAATTACATGAATAAATATTGTCGTTTGTCTATAAAGACAATAAGTGCACAGTTTAATGTCAGTGTGGGAACTGTACACACACTTATTCGTGAGGATCTGAAGGTTCGCGTGTCTATAGTTGAACTAACATCAGTGGAATAAACATTGCTAACAAAAATATCACTAACTGTAAAACTAATAGTTATTGAACGAAAAATATTTTTTATTAAATCAGAATTCAATATGTAATAATCAAACTTAAGTGAGTATAAGTAAAAGTTGCAAGTTTCTCCTAATTTTGTTAGTATAGATAAACCGCATGTTTAGCAGGGTTGTGTGTGGCGGTATTCATCAATAGGCCATGAGGGTGACATCAAATGTTGTAAAAATTGCAAAATACTCTCACTCGCGTTTCGCTCCACCTCCGCGTTTGTCTTGGCGGTCTCACATTTTCCTTAGATCAGCAATTCCTCCGATTTCCTTGGAACGGTTCCCAGTACACCAATTATTTAGGCCAACCCCCTCTCCAGGTCTTCAAATTCCAAAACCGTTTAGTTTTCTGTTTTTGGGCAAGCTTCCATTTTTTTTTTTCACTTTCACGCTGGCCTCTTCTTCCAGAACTGCAATCGACCAAAAATAAAAATCGCTACGTTTTTTTTTCTGAAAACACAACTCGTTTTTATAGATTTGCTTGCCTCTCTTGTCCAGATCTGGCCGATTTAAATGCAAACGATCTACAAAAAGTGACTTTTCTTTTTTGAAACTGAATAGTTCGGCGTCAAAATCTGATAAACGCTATAGTTTAAAGTTTTTGTTTTTTCAGATCTCGTCCCCCATTTTAATAATTTTTATTTGTAGCATAGCGTAGGCGTTTTCTTAGGTAGACTAACATATTTGTTGTCGACAGACAACTATTGGTTTTTCGGAAGTATTGGTGACATACAGTTAAAAACAGAGGGTTCCCAGCCTTTTTATATGGGCGCACACTATTGAGCTGTTCAAAGTTTTGCGGAACACCTACCACTAATAAAAAAAATATTTTCTACTCACAAAGTTATTTTGCAATGAAATAATTACAAAATAAAGATCATATAAAGAAACATTTTTATCTATATATAGATAAGTCTGATCACGTATTCAATGTTCGTCCATTATCTAATGTTTTTCGATTAGAAGCTTACATCTCTGTATATAAATATTAGATAAAAAATACATACAAATAATCTGTTATTTAATAAACGAGATAGATCACATCACAAAGCTTACAATGTTTAAAAATATTGGTAATTTCAAGGTATCTAACAATTTAAATGAACGACTTATTATACATTTTATTTCATCGTTTTTATATTCAAACATCAGTTCTATGTAAATAAAAATTCGTGAGTATGTATTAATACACACGAATCCGGTCGATACGATATTTTTCATCTATAACAACTTGTAACGTCAGCCTATAATTCTTCGCAGCACACCAGTGATCATTCGGCGCCATATTGGTTGGGAAACACAGAGTTATTAAGCTGGTTGTAATAGTACTGGTAATCTTTGTGATCATAAAACAGTTTCTAACTTTTAAAGCTGTTCTTTGGTAAAAGCAGTTTTATGAGTTTATCTATAAATATAAAAGCGAGAATGTGTGTATGTATGTATGTATGTGTGTTTGTATGTCTCGCAAAAACTTTCGACAGAGGCGACGGATTTTCACAAGATTGGTATCATCTTGAAGCCCGACATCTTGGACGACAAATATCGAAAAATTGGCCAAAACCATGAATTTCTTCACCCTAAACTGGACCCTTTTCTACATTTTCTCTCCTCCTGCTACTACGACAATGACGTCATGTTTGGCCTAGGAAACATTGATGTTAGTTTAAACCACCTTCAAGTGTTTTAAAAGGTTTAATTTTATCCATTCTCAATTCTTTGGCGTAGGGGTAACGTGTCAGGCATTTTTTCCTCCTTAGCCTCGATGCTTCGGGTTCGAGCCTAGCTTCCCACCTACATTTTTTTCCTCTTTTACACCTTTTTCTCCCCTTTTTGCTTTTAGTTTTTCTAATTTTATTTTTAACATCGTGTTTTTTATAATATTAAAACAGGGTCATCCTCTCCTACATACACACCTCCAAACACCGGGTAGTATAAAATACTATGTGTCTGTCTACCACGCTCAAAGTTTAAACAGTATTTCCTCACTAAGCATAGGACTGCATAAACCTATTTCAGTAGCGTTTTACTATTTCCGTAAAAAAATCCTGTCCGTTTGCCAGTCTGACATGCTTCGGATTATTGGTCCTACAACAAAGGAGGGATTGCTCCTAGTAATTCACACCCGTTCGTCCGTTGGCGCGTTTCTTAATAGCCACGTCTTGGATTTTTTTAAATTTTGCACAAAAATTAATCATGGTAAAAGTAATTTTTGCCAGAACGAATTTTGTGATAAAACTCTGGTTGACAGAGTAGGGGCCATTATAGTTGTAAAATTTCCTCAAAATTGTTCGTTCGTATGTTTGTTCGCATTTTTCTAAATAACCGCTCCTTAATTTAAATTAACTGATTTCGCAAGAAACTCATGCGAGATAGAACTAATAACTTCATGTATTCTCCCTTCAGGATTAAAAACCAAATTCATATAGCAGATCTTAAAAGAAAACAAAAGCATAGATTTAATTACCACACCTTATATAACATACACACGACAAATTGAGAAACATATTACAGCATTTGAATAAATTATAGTTGTTTTAATATAGGGAGTTATTTTCGGGTCACTTAGTTTATGTATGCCTGTACTTTTAGTGGGCAATATGTCAAACAATTATATATATTTTGTAAACTTTACAAAAGTGAGACATGTCGTTCACTAAAAGTAAGTTTAGAAAGGAATTGAAAAACCGTAATACGTGGAAAGATTGGAAAGTCGAGTATGGCTGGCCATTTATGAAAGGAAAATGGACACCATCTACCCTTATAAGACGAGGTAAAAATTGTAAACAATAATAAGATGAATAGTAAGACGAATCTAAGAAACAGCACGTGATACTTGACGAATAAGTAGACCTAGTACAAATTTAACACGATATGCGAGCCATTAATTATATACAGTAATATATATTATCATGCCGCCCAACTTTTCCTAGTCGTAAAATACGCTTAAATATGACATTCTAATTTATGCAGATTTCGTGTTTATTCTAAAACAAATGTTCTCTTGGTTCTTAACGTGAAGGGGGCTCCCGGCTTTTCCTGGTCGTAAAATACACTTAAATTTGATATTTTATTTGGTCCAGATTTCATATATATTATTAGAGAGTCGTGATTTCAAAAGTAAAAGAAAGTATTTGGGAGCCATCAGCTAGAATCGAAATCGACAGACAAAACTGTAGCATTAAAAGCTGGTGACGTTACCACTGTACCAACGTGATACGCATATGAATCGATTAAAACTAAACTAAAAGGAATGTACAAAATGCATAACGATTTTTTCAAGCTTGACCAAGCTTTAACCTCTTTAAAACTATTTGAACTGATTAAAGAACCCTAAAAGAACGTCCGTAAAATATTTAATCATTTGAGGCCCCTAGCGCTGGTTAGCGACTTTTAGTTTCGGAAGAGATAGTTTGAAAATATGAAGACAGACAGACAGACAGAAATACAAAGTTTTATATATTAAATTTTATCTTATATTTTAGATTATATTGTATCCAAAATATATAGTAATGATTGCGAAAGTTAAAAAAAATTACTTCAGTTGAAATGAAAACCAAAACATCTAATTGTCCAACTATCGTCATTTATCGATTTAGTCTTTGTCGTTTCCGTCTGAGCTTCCGCAAGACATATTTTTAAAGCTAAAAAATGAAGCGACTTTAAGCCTATATTTACGCGTTCACAGAAGATTGTCGATTTATTCCTTGAAATGTCGACTGTTTTTTCTTCAGTTTTGACCCTTTAGTAGCTATTTTTACAGGCTTAAACCAAATCAAGAATGGGTGACCAATTATGCAGAAAAATTTTGGTAAAAACATTTCGCGCGCACACATACAAGGTTCTTTTTTATACATTTACTCGCAGGCCGGCATTGCTCGGTCGTAAAATACGCATTAATGCGCATTTCTTATTTATTAATATAGAGCCGTTCCGCACAAACAGATGAAGGGCATATATACCCTACAATATTTTTAACCAAAAATTTTAATATACTCAAATATATCAAAATTCGGTAATTGCTCGTATACCAATAAGATTTAAGTCAAAATAAAATGAATCAATTAGTAAGCTTCAAGATTATCAGTTTTTTAACGAGCATTTATATATTTTCACAAAATAAAGAAAATAAAGATCAAAATGGGAGCATCAAGTTGTGTATTTTCATAATCCGTACAATTATATCGTCATCATTCGGACAATTTATGCCATTGGAAAATATTCCCTGAAACAGCCTCTTTTAACCCATACTCCCCTTCAATATTAAATTATGAATTCATTAAACTTAAACAAATTGGCAAATTATTAAAATTTAAAAAAATCATGGTTATCTCCCGTAAAACATGATGGATTTAATGTCCTCTGAAAAGAAAAACAAATGGCACTTAATTAGAATGCTTATATGACGATAAAATTTAAAAAGTTAAATTTAAAAATTCAAATCACTGACAAACCTAGTATAGAATAAAAATTAATGTTAACTTATATTTTTTTAGATTGATTTGAAATTACAATTCTTTTTAAAATAAAAGGTAATATGTATGTATGTATATATATATATATATATATATATATGTATTTAAAACTAAGGCAAGACAAACATATGTACCGTCGGTTTCAAGCCTAACATAAGAGGGACCAGTTAATGGTAAATAACTAGCCCCCCTTATGTTAGGCTTGAAACCGACGGTACCAATGGTTTTCTGACCTTCTGTACAGTTTTAAATAAATATTAATCTCTTATATTGAAAAATATTTTTCTAATCGAGCACTTTGTTGGAATTCTTGCCCATAAAAACAGTAAACAAATATATATATATATATATATATATATATATATATATATATAGGTAATCAGATGATACGAAACTTTCATAAAGGGAAGGGAATACAGTTGTGACGTATACATTTAAACTAGATTTGGGAGGTGTAGTTCAGTATTTCGAAACTAAATCAATTAAATAATTTCGAGAAGAATAAAAAATACTTAAATTAAAACACACAGGGAATATTGTGTAACAGTAGGATAGATAATTGGTCGAAATATGATTTAAAAAGTAGAAATATGAAAATAAAGCTGTTTATAAATTCCATGGAAAATAAGTAAACAAAAAATACTTAGAAGACATGGGTATAAGTTAGTTTAACTTCTTGATCTCTTAAATGGGGATTCGAAATGTGTTCTTTTATGTATATTAGATAGCGTTTTTCACCGTCTAAATATAGGCCGCTTTTGAGAATATTTTCGAATGACATAATGTTTGAAATTGTCCCGAATGCTAACGAAACAATTGTAACGAATATGAAAATACACAACTTGATGCTTTCACTTTGATCTTTATCTCTTGATTTTGTGAAAATATTGTGTACGTAGTATATATATATATATATATATATATATATATATATATATAATATATGTATATATATATATATATTAGTTTAGTAGAAATGGTAATTAATAAAAACTGAAGAGTACTCAATACTGTTATAGAGAAAATATGCGTTTTATTTTTTATTACAGTATCTTTCTGTTAAGTTACATTATTGTTTCAGCTACCGAGCCGTTTTTTTTGGCCGTCTGTAGCTTCCTCAGACTTTTACAAAAATGTTCGTTATGATAGGATGAAAGGGTGAATGATGTCAGGGGAGGGGTGCGAGAAGAGCGGGAAAAAGAGGAAGAGAACAAGGGGGAAGGTAGGAGGGGTGCTTGGTATGTCGGTAATGTTTTAGTTTTGGAGTTTAAGGGCCTTGTGTGGGAGGGTCTGAGAAGTTCATTTTTGGTGTGGCTGAGGGCATAGGGATACATGGAGGGGGAAGGGGGATATGTGGGGGTCGGAGGAGGGGGTTACTTTAAAATTCGAGTCTTAATGTTTGTTTTTGGCGTCTCGTTGGTGAGATGATTTCTTGATAAGTATGTCTTGACCTGTTGGGTGTTCGCTTAGGTTCGGAGGCGGGGGGCTATGATTCGGTTTATTTATTTGGTTTTTATTTATGTTTTTATTTATTATTAATTACTTGAAGATGGTTAGCTATCGGCCGCGCGCACGAGCACATATATGCGCACGTACACACATATATACTTAAATAAAACGTTCAGATTTAGACATACATCTCCGCCCTGGCGTGCAAATATATGCACATATGCGCGCATGCATGCATAGACACCCGCGCCGCTCTCTCCGACGTCAATTTTTCCTTAAGGTGCTAAATTGAGTACGAGTGCGTAAGCATGGATGCGCTCATACATAGATACATACGCACATCGACACCCATAGCCCCGGGGAGGCGTATACACGGGCCTATATGCGCATATTGATTCAGACATACTTGCACCCCCACGCATACATGCAAGTACATGCGCACATACAGATACTAATACTCGTGAACACATACATCGACATATATACAGCTGCCCGCTCTCACACACGTATGTGGACAGCAGTCAGCGAGCACATATACTCTCACATACACACATGCATACATAGGTACGTACACACATACATCGGTACTCCATGTACACACGGACGCACACGTGGATGTACACGTGTGTGTATACACACACATACACACCCAGATAGACAGTTATTGGTATAGACATATTCGTCTACATAGATGTAAATGAACTTAGATTTACATTTATGCAGACGAATATGTCTATACCAATAACGCCCCCACCTTCCCCCTTGTTCTCTTCCTCTTTTTTCCGATCTTCTCGCACCTCTCCACTGACATCATTCACTCTTTTATCCCATCATAACGAACATTTCTGTAAAAGTCTGAGGAAGCCACAGACGGCCAAAAAAAAAAAACGGCCGTGTAGCTGAAACAATAATGTAACTTAACAGAAAGATATGGTAATAAAAAAATGAAACGTGTATATATATATATATATATATATATATATGTGTGGGGGGGAGCTATAAATTTGTCGCCGTAAAGAAAACACTACAGCTTGTTTTTACAAACCTTTATTGAAAAAAAATCAATTCAGGTAACTTGATTATGTAGTAGAGCTGACATCTACTTAATGTACCCACTTTCAGGCTCAATCACCGCCTCGATAGGGGTCTGGAACAGATGGCATGCCTTTTCCACAAGCGCTGGCGGGAGCTGCGCGAATACTCGACAGATGACAACAATCAGGCGTATTTGGTGTTGTGGGAGGTTAGGTCGGTGATGTTCTCTATTGACAAAACGAAGTAGTCTATCGGGTTCAGGTCAGAAGAGGGGGACAGTGAGAGAAGGGTACAAAGTCGAAGCAATTCCTCAGAAGCCCGTCCTAGGTCGTTTTGGACTTGAGGTCGGCGCCGAGTCGTGCTGTCACAGTCAGGGTCTGCCAGCGGCCACTTGATTGCACCAAGAGATCAACACACTCTTCAGCACATCCAGGGATACTTTGCTGTTGACTTTCAAGCCGACAGCGAAGATATGGGGTGGTATGATGTGGACTTCACGTCATACCACATCAAAGACCATAATCATGGTCGAAAAAGTTTCATCACCTTGGGCACGTCGCTGGTTTTCGTGGCAACCCACTGGTTTATTTTGAAGGTGCTTGAAATGGTCATATCATAACTTTGATCGGTAGAAATACGGTGCATATTCGATTTTGCTCGTTGAACATTGTATCACTTCCTAGATATGATAGAAAGCTCCTATCACTCTTGTGATTTGTACACAACTGGCCAACTAGTAGATGGTATGCAAAAAAAAAAACCGGTTTTCATCAAACGAAAATGGAATCGTGTCGTCCTTTCTAGGGCGACAATTTTATTTTACTCTGTATATATTTAAACAAGGTTCGTGTGCTAGAACGTATTATTCTAAATTCTACGCAGTTATGAACTGTGTAGAAACTATGCATAGAAAGAAGTAAGCGTAAGTAAAATGACACTAACCATCTCACAAGAAACATGAAAATAAATAATTAATGAAAGCTTGTTTTCAAAGAGATATGCAAATTAGTAAACCCTCGTGAAGTCGCGTGCATATTCATGGCTTAGTATATGAAGAAGTTAGTTTTAATATTTTTGAATAGAAAAATAGGCTGTCAACATGAATGTCAGAACAAGAAAAAACTCAACTCTATCTCTCTCTCTCATATATATATACAGGGTCACCCCCCCAAAAAAAAACGGGCCCCAACTCTAATTAGGCCCCGTTTCTTAGTGTTTTTTCCGAATAAAATAAACTTTGGTCATAACTAGTTTATTATATTCGAAACATCACATCAAAACATTAGAGTCTTTGGCCTTTTTTTCTCCGTTCTACAGCATATGTTCTAAATGGCCCCCATTTAGTTTTTTTTTGGGGGGGTCATCCTGTGTGTGTGTGTATGTATGTATGTATGTATATATATATATATATATATATATATATATATATATATATACTTTGGTGTAATTGCGCCAACTAAAAAAAAACTGCTCTTTATATGCGTGTAAAAGAGTACTTTTAGCTAGTTAGCGCAATTACCCCGGAATACGGTATATGTATAAGTAGTCGCCGGTGACCCGACCATGAGGCAGGTAGTACTGGATTACATGGTACCAGTAGCATATGACATGACCAGACTTGTTTGGTGAGGAGGGTGGCTAGTCTCCCTGAAGGATTAAAAACAAGACCTTCCAAAGGGCGAATGAACCTTTTTTTCGGGGTCAACGGCCAACTAGCATCATGTGTGTTTGTGTGTATGTATGTGTGTGTTGGGGTGGAGAGGGATTCCGTAAGCCGTGGTGAAGGCAACCTTTCTAGGAGAAGCAAATCTGATTTAAAAAACCATAAAACGGGAGACCAGTACCCGCATTAAGCTGGTCTGCAGTTTAACTTGTTGCTGGCTATCTTGCTCTTGCTTGTTGCTGGATCTCAACATTTTGAACCGAGAGAGAGAGAGAGAGAGACTTAGCTGTCGTACAAAGCTAAGACTCTATAACATAATCTGTGTATAGATACTTCCTCAGGCATTTGTCTATTAAAATGATCCTGTGGCGATGTACGTCATTTTTGGGCTCATGGATTTTAAGTCTTTGACGGAGTGGCACTTGTCTGACAAGACGTTGCAATCATCTCTTCTCTTCTCTCTCTATATATATATATGAATAAAATGAACTCATTTTTTCCCGTCGGATTTTGACATTAATAGGATTAAAAATCAAGATATTTCATGCAAATATAATATGCACAAACGGCAGAACAATATCTGAGGCGTGTTATAGGCTTATTATTTCTCAAATTCGTCGATAATCTTAGATTTCTATACTTTTTCTGCTGAGAAGTCACGGCCAAAATCGGTTAAGATCAAAAGAAGTGGTAAAATATTTTCTCTCTAATAAATTCCTCCTCCCCCTGCCACCACTTAACACCGTTTGGGGATCGTTCACAAGGAACAGTTGAGAAGAGAACACCGGTTTGGCTTCGTAGTTCTTTCATGTGAAGTTATTTAAAATCACTAAACTAAGCTGCAGTACTCTGTGGCGTAGTGGTTAGCGTGCTGGACACTTCACATTATATTTTCACGTTCGCGCCGACCTACCGTAGTCGTTTTTTTTTTTTTTTTTTTTCCTAAACAACTGGAATGGACTTTTCTTGGTGGCCGAACTGTTAACATTGCAGATGTTTTTTGTTCTTTTTTTCACACTTTATTTTCCTACTTTTACTCATGACTCCGGGTTTGATCCTTCCTACTTACCTACCGTAACATTTTTTAAAACTCCCCCCCGTCCCGGAAACAAACACTCGGGCAACGCCGGGTACCCCCGCTAGTCATATATAAGTAAAAGATGGTCACACACTTTTTGAAGACACTTATATTTGAATAAAATTTAAATGAGAAAATATTTAAATGAGAAAAATAGTCTCTTCAGGGTAGTAAGTCCTGTCCGTGATTTTTTTTTCTTTTACTTCATTGAAGAAAAAGAAAAAAAAATACGGACACGACTTACTACCCTGAAGAGGCTATTTATTAGCGAAATATTGGACTTACAAGAAAAAAAAAGTGATTTTATCATTTTATCCGACACTTTAAAGTTTTCAAATTTTTCATTTTCATATATATATATATATATATATATATATATATATATATATATATATATATATATATATATATATATATATACGCAGGAAAATTCACATTTAAAATACATAGAGATAAAGATTATTTCTATTACAAATGGATACTATACAACAAACGGACTGAACTGAGTCTTTACAGAGTTATAGGTTTTAGTAAGTAGCATTCCAGTTTCATTTCAAATCGTTGTTATCTGCGCCAGGGTCTCAATTCTATTCTTGAACGGATTGTTTCCTCGACCCTCCCTTTAATCTGGCTTGTTTATCGACAGAAAAGCCAGCTTCAAAGAAAATACGAATCATACCATGGTGACTCTTGACCTTTAGCCTGATCTCTCTCTAGTGTCCTTCTCTTTCTGGTACCATCACCGACGAGAGCAACTGAAGAGAGATGATCTTTCCGCCAGAGGGCGCTCGTTACCTTCACCATTCATTGCCCGCATAATTAAAGCTACTTGACCCTGGTCTTTCTATTGGACTTTCGTCCGCCATATTTTTTTTTATATTCGGACATGTAGCGTTACTGTTTCGCTTTTATGCTTTTTATTGTCAATGATTTGTGAATGTTTTTTTTTTATTTGTCTGGCATTTTTTTTATTCTTTTCTGCCTCTGATTTTATGTTTTTTTTCTGATTTAATTCTATTTCTGTTTTATTGTTTATTAGATTTTTTTCAAATTTTATCATTTGCCATTTATTTCTTCTCGCCTCTAATTCTTTTCAGGATGAATTAATCTCTATCCTATTATTTATCTTTTTATATCGGTGTTATTTTCTCTTCCTGTTTCTTTTTTTTTTTTCTGCTAATCGTTCTTGTTCGTCCTCTTCTATATTCAGTTTCTCCTATCATCTATTTTCTTTTTCTGCGTCTTTCACTTTTTTCTCTCTGTTTTACTTTTTTTTTTTTTTTAGTAATTCTCCCTTCCTTTTCTTATTGTTACGTTTTGCTATTTTTATTGCTTCTCTGAATTATCATTCTTCTCCTCTTTCTAATCACGCTTCTTCTTCCAGATTCTTAGAAATGCAGGTTATATATATATATATATATATATATATATATATATATATATATATATATATATGAGCACAAAATGAGAACAACCAATGAATATTATTTATACTAATAATACTCTTTTTCTTCCCTCTTCCCTTACTTTATTCTTCCTATTCCGTCTAGTCCTTCATTTTTACTACAACCATTACTTTTGATGTCTCGCCCTCCCCATTATTCCATGATTTTTTTTCTATTCATATTAATACAAGTTGGAAAAGCATTTCATCCAAGGCATCAAAATTGTAAAACAAAATGTTTTTACTATAGGCTTTAAAAATAAAGCTACAAGATTCAATTTGAAATTTATTTATCTTCAAAGTGCACTTTTATAAATTTTTCAAAGTGAGGTATAAAAATTTAATACTTTACTTTTTAAAATGTATAAAAGTGCACTTTGAAGATAAATAAATTTCAAATTGAATCTTGTACCTTTGTTTTTAAAGCTTATGGTAAAAATATTTTTTTTAACCATTCTCATGCCTTGGATGAAGTGTTTTTCTAACTTGTATCGTATCTTTTTAAGGTTATATTTTATTTAATTTATTAATTTGGATTTAAAATAAAAATGAATGAGGTTTTGTATGTATTCATAAAAACTCTCCTACTCTCTATTGCAGTGTGTATTTCTCCTCACACAACTACTCATTTTTGTAACCCCCTCTTTGTAACATTACAGGTCTGAATATTCTCTATTTCAGTTTCTATTTCTCCTCACACCACAACTCATTTTTTGCAACTCTCTCTTTGTCATACATGTTTTTTTTTATTTTTTAACAAAAACTTTAAAATAACATTTTAGATTAAATTTTTAAAACTTCTTTCTGAATAGAAAATCTTTACAATTTAATAAGGAACATATTTCATATAGGTTTCATTAAAAATATTCAGTACATAACGAGAAAAATAGATGTAAATTTCAAAAGGACTATATAACTGGTTACGCTCAATAGTAGTACTCGCCAGCGAAAGTCTTTGTTATTGTAATTCTATTATTATTTAAAACATTTTGTGTCCTTCTCTTTCGCGCGAGGACGAATATTTTCATTTTCTCTTTCCAGTTACGTTTTCTTCTGAGACATTTTACTTATGCTTAAACTTTTTGTTTTCTCTTTTTGCTTAATTTATTTATTCTACTGTCTATCGTCCTTTTCATAATATCTTTCTTTGTTGCTTTTTGATATTTTTTAATTTGTTTTTCCTATCTTTAGTTTTATTCTAATTTTTATATTTCTTTAATATTTCTTTCTATAATCGTACAACTAGTTCTTTTCACTCTTGTACTCATTCCGCCTCTTTTGTTGTTTATTTTGTTTCCGATTTTCTTTTACTACAAACTGCTTTTCTTACTAATCTCATTCCTTTTGTCTTTTCCTTTTTTATTCATTCGTTGCTCCTTTCTTCCTATCCACTCCTTTTGCTGACTTTTTTTTTTTCGTGACTCTTAGTCTTTTTTTCTTACTTTTATACGTCATCTTTGAACCGAGTTTCTTGTTCTTCTCACTGTGTTTCTTATTACTCTTAACACGCCTTTTTTTCTCTTTTCCACCTCAATCTCCCACTTTGTATCCTCCGTCTGCCTGCTTCCCACCTGACTACAACTTGGATGTCTTCAAGTCCAACGTTAACAAATTCCTAATTAACCGCCCCTTAAGTAAACACTTCATCAAATCTTCACACTAGGTACTGTACTTGCAATAACCCTTATCCTCCATCTCCTACTTTGTATCCTCCATCTCCACCTCTTATTATGTCTCCTCCACCTTATATTTTGTCTCCTCCGCCTCCCATTTTGTCTCCTTCATCTCCTATTGTTTCTTACTCACCTTCTTTTCTCCCCCTTATCCTTCTTTTCTCCCCTCACCCTTCTTTCTTGTATCCTCCTTACCCTTTTCCCTTGTCTCCTGCTCATCCTTCGTCTTTGTCTCCTCTTACTGTTTCTTTATCTTCTCATCCCCATCCTGTGTATCATCTTCATCCTCCTTCTTTGTCCCATTTTTGGTCTCCGTCTCATCCTCCATTTATTGTAATCCTCCTCCTTTCATTGTCTCCTCCTCCACATTGTTTGTCTCCTCCTCCTTCCTATCTCTTTCTCGTTTTCATTCTTTCTCTTTCTCGTCGTCTCCCCTTTCATCTTTCTTATTTGTCTCCTCCTCATCTTTCCTCGTGTTTTGCTCATCCTTTTCCGTTGTCTCTCTCTCATCTTCCTCAGTTTTTATCCCCATTTCACCTCTTTTTGTCCCTTCTTGTTTATTTATTTATTTTTTACTTTGCCACCTTATTCTATTTGTACTCCTTCTCTTATATTCTCTGCTCTCCTCCCTGCTAAATTCTCGTTTCTACAGACTTCCCCTTCATTTTTTGCATATGACATTCCCTTTTGTACTCCTGACTCTTCTTGTTTATTATTCTCTTGATTTATCTTGTTCTTTTTTTTTATTACTCTTTCTATTTCTTCTCCAAACTCTCCTCCTCTTTCGTTTTCTTATTCAAACCCTTTTTCCTTTTCTTCATCGGACTCCCCTCAATTTTTCTTATTATTCGGACTCTTCTCTTTCTTTTCTTTATTATGACACCCATTTTATTTATTTAGCTTATTCCGACTTCACCGATTTAATTTCTTTTCCGACATTTTTTTTTTACTCTTTCTCTTTATTTTTTTTTCTAGATTAATTCTTTTACTATCTTCTTTCTTTACTGTTTTTTTTCCACAATGATTTTTTTTTTCTGGTGAACGTAGTTTATTATCCTTGCATTCACTAAGCTTTTCTAAGTTTCTTACATGCATACTCATTGACTATTCACACTTCCAAAATTATATTGTTTCTCTTGTAAAATCTTTTAATTTATTCTTTACTTAGTCGTTCACATTTTCTGCCTTTCCTTCATTCATTCTTAGCTTACGTATTAGTATTATCATGGTCCGCTTTTCAAACACTTCGTTCTCCTTTTCTTTCTTATTTCTTTAACACATAACGTACTTATTTTATGCTGTATTATTTGTGTTCTGTTATCCGTCGTTCTCTTGTTTCTTTTACATATTGTTTACAGTATTCCTTATTTTATTCATTTTACCTTTATGTATAAGTGTCCTTTATTAAACTTAAATTCAGTTTCTCTTTTGGATTCTCCTCCTCTGTCATAAACTCTATCCTACAGACATTGTAGCTCGCTTGAACAATTCGCACTTTTCTTTAACCTCGACCATTATTCCTTTTTTGTCTTACAAAGGTGTCATCACATGTCAAGGCTTGAAGGCTACTTGAGGAGTAGGGCTAATCTAAAGAAAAGATGAATATTTGCATCTATGGTTTGTTTATCTATATATTAATACGATAACGTCTGTGTTATTTTGTGTGTCACGTTTACATATTTTCTTCCGAATGACTGTCGTTTAATTGTTATGACTTTCCGTTTCTTGTAATAAATCATTTTTCCAATAATTCTTCAAAGGTTTTGGTTTCGGTTTCGATTCAAGCCGATGCACCTAAGTCATATGGATATATATATATATATATATATATATATATATATATTTACTTTTTGAAATCACAAGTTTATTATATAAAAGAATCGATGGAAAATTTACTCTATAATAACTATACTATAATATATACGAATTTTGCATAAATTAAATTATCATATTTAAACGTATTTTGCGACCGGGCTATGCTGGGTGCCCGTGCTTGCTTAGAAAAATACTTTTGCAGTTTTAACAAAAGAGCTACAATAATGTCATGGCATCTCCATTTACGCTGACCATGCACAGAATGCCAACATCAATATCTTACATATGAAAGAGTCCGTTGTGGAATTTAAACAGGCCTCACTAGTAGTTTGTATTGAGATAAGGTACAATAGACACAGAAAATATCACTTGGATTTATCAAAACTATTTGCCAGTCAAATATTAACGCTATTAATATCGTCGCTCTTCAAGCCGTCTAAAAATGAAAATAAATAGATATCACAGCATATCTTTTATTAGATGATATTTAGCCTTTAAACATTGATA
The DNA here is from genome assembly GCF_053919585.1 of Euprymna scolopes. Lineage (NCBI taxonomy): Eukaryota > Metazoa > Mollusca > Cephalopoda > Sepiida > Sepiolidae > Euprymna > Euprymna scolopes. The sequence continues at coordinate 181,159,975 of NC_136483.1, forward strand.
TGAATATTTGACATTTAAAACAGGGTCAAATATTACCCTTTATGAATGAACAGATTGTGTAAGAAGGTCAATTCTTTTAATATTATGTAAATATCATTCTAACCGGCTTTTAACTATTGTACGCTAGTGATTGGCTCAGTAGCGTAGTAATCGTTTGTGGTTATAATTTGGTATAATTAGATTATTTTCGATGACGGTTCAATTTCTCTTTCAGTTCTTTATTTTTAGTTTCTTTTTTGGCTAGTCATCACTTTGTCAATATTTCTCTCTGACATTATTTTCTAAGCTTATTACATCCCGTCTCTATATTCAGACTCGTTTTCTTTAGTCGGGCGCAAGCAACTCTATAAGTCACTCTGTCGGTTGGTCGGTTGGTCTGTCGGTAACACTTTTGTACTTGGCCTTTTTGGTTAAGATCAAAGGACTGTTGTTAATAGATGCTGTTTTTAGCTTTTTAAGCTTTTCTTGGCCTTTTGGCCAAGATCAGAGTGTAGTGTCTGTTCCGGCAGATGCTGCAGATGAAGTGTGTGAGGGCAGCCCACATATGGGACCTTGGTCAATGTAGGGGCAGCCCTTCATAGCAATTGTCGCTATCCGGCTCCCCTGCTCCCCGATGAGTTGGTCCCAATTCCCTTCGCTCCTCACATTGAAAATCAGCCTCGTGTCTAATTTGCTCGATGAGGGGGCAAATAAATACCCTTTTCTTTGCCTTTTGGCCAAGATCAAAGTGTAGTATCTGTTCTGTCAGATACTGCAAGCTATGACTAGCTAGGACTAGCAAAGACCAGATGTGGGGACAACCCCACATGCCTGACCTTTAACCAGCTCCCATTTCCCACCTCTCGGGAGCTGGTCCCCTTTTTCCCTTCCCCCTCCCTTCACTCCCCACATTAAAAATTGGCCTTGTGCCTAATTTGCTCGGTGGGGGAGCAAATAAATACCATCTGTTCTGACAAATACTGCAAGCAAAGACCATATGTGGGGGCAACCCCATATATAAGACCTTGGTCAATGTAGGGGCAACCCTTCATACCAATTGTCACTATCCAGCTCACCTACTTCCCGGGGAGTTGGTCCCCATTTTCCCTTCACTCCTCACATTAAAAATTGGCCTTGTGCCTAATTTGCTCGGTGGAGCGAGCAAATAAATACCCTTTTCTTGGTCTTTTGGCCAAGATCAAAGTGTAGTATCTGTTTTTACTACACGCTGTACTTATGTTTGTAACTTTGTGATATAAAGTGGAGGATCACTTTTCTGTATTAATTTAATGTAAAATGATCACCCACTTTACAACCAGTCAGTCTCAAAGCAATTCAAGTCATTCTCCATATCATTTAAGTTGTTTTTGAAGGATTCCAGTTATTTTTAAGCATTCAAGTCATTCTTAAGATCATTCAATTCATCCTTAAGTTCATTAAAGTCATTCTAAGTCATTTACTTTTTATTTATTTAAGTCATTTCAGCCTATTTTTCGGTCATTTTAGTTTATCTTTAAGAATTTCATGTCAATCCTATATTCACGCATTCATTCATTACACGATAGCACCAGACTAATGGCTATCGGCCTTGTTTTTTTTTAGATAAAATTCTACATTGCTTTAATTTATTAAGCTGTTGCGATCAAAACCTGCGGCCATTTGTGTTCCAATACGTGTAAACATATACGAAACCGAGGCGAAACAATACAATAGAAATCTAGTATAAAAAAGACAAGAAACCAGAGTTCAAAATCAAGTTAATTTTTTTTTCTTTGCAAAATGCATTCACTGATATAATTTGTATATCGAACATCTATTCTATTGATATAATTTTTGAGAATTGCTGGCAATCTATGTAAGACATTCGGCTTAAAAGAAAGGCAATTTATGTTACCAGAAAATATTAATAAAGTATCGAAAAAAATGAAACAAAACAAAATTAAGAATAAATAATATATATTTAATTTGTATTAATTGTCATTATCATATTCCCATCTGCTTGTTATTTTCACAAAGAGTAAGCCGATGAAAACTCGTGAAACAAGCGACGAGATTTCTTTTTTCGTGTCCAAAAATGAAAGTGTTTAAAATCGTTTCTGCACATGTATTTCTGCGCATACACTCGTCTTAATAAAGACAACAAAATTAAATCAATCAGATGCATTTCTCTGGATTCATCAAATTCATCGTTTTTGTCCACCTTAAATGCGTGTGTGTAAGATCTTTGACTTACTTGCAGTTTCATCAAATACTTTTGTATGCAATATCCGATCCCGCATTTTGCTACTTCCCAACCTCTGATGAGAGGAAAAGTATTTCTTCGAAACTCCGCGGATTAAGGACTATCTACTTATCTAGTGTTTCCTTTTCAGATTAAATGTTTTTAACTCATTTCAAAGTGTTTTTTAACATGTTTTATTAACTGTTTGCTCTTATATATATATATATATATATATAAATAATATTCTATTTGTTTTTTACATAAGAAGTAATATGTTGCTCCACATTCATGAGCATGTTTCGGTCAGCTAGTTACTTGCAAATAGATACCTCTTCAGACAATACAGCTTATTTGAAAGCAAAGTTTGCAATGAAAATATCTTCAACGTCATAGGGAATTAATATCAGGAGGTTCCGTCACATGTTGTTAAAAAATAGAAATGAGAAATAAGATTTAGTTCTATGTTTAAAAGACCAAATAGGAATGTGGATTATGCTCTGTGTTGAAGTATAAGAATAAAGAGGAAAACATGGGGGGGAAACAGAGATAGAAATGATAAAAGACTAGAAAGAAAGGTATATGTATGCGTGTGTGATAGACACCTGCGTTCCGAGTGGATTTATGGGCACGTGAAAATTACGGCAGTGCAAAGAGACTCGCGACGTTTTTTGTTTCTGTAAGAAAGGCGTAGTAAAGACGTGAATAAATGGTAATGTCTCTACCCTGCAACCTCTCTCCCACAGAAGAGAAGTTGCGAGCCTATCCTTGTTTTATCGTTATTTCCATGGCAGGTGCTCGTCTGAACTCACGAAAAGCACCCGTCTAGCTGAATCCACTGTGAAAAATTTCCCCCACTCTATATTTGTGCCTAAATCAAAACGCGGATTCCATGAACAAAGCTTCTTTCTTAGAACTGCACGCCTGTGGAACTCTGTTCCGTCTGCCTGCTTCCCACCAAACTACAACTTGGATGTCTTCAAGTCCAATGTTAACAAATTACTAATGAACCTCCCCTTAAGTAAACACTTCATCAAATCTCCACACTAACGTAATATACTTGCAATAACCCTTATCCCTGAGTGGCTTCCGGGCCTTGATAAGTGGTGATCACTGTGTAAAAAAATGTATATAATTTACATTGTTGAATAAATATGAATTCCTTTGGATACCTCTCGCAAAACTGAATATGGTAAACTGTAAGAAATCAGGATAAAAATGGAAATGTAGTGTTATAGATTGAATGCAGAAGGACATGTGCTGCTGATTCAATCCGAACCAACGCTGGAGCTTACTGTTAATGTAGAAATAAAGATAGATAAAAAAAACTAGAATAGAAATGAAGTAATACGAAACAAAGAACAAAGCAGATCAATACCGTTAAAATCGAGAGAGTTTTGATGCGGATTCGAATCGTCCATTACTTATTAGTTCTTTTGTTTCTCTCTTGCAATGACAAAAAGAAAAGAAGGACGGAGTACTTTTTCGTTAGTTGACAGAAAAAAGGTCAAGGTTCATGAAGACTCAGACTCGCAGGTGTACATTTCAACGTACGATTGATGGCTGTGTTGAAATTAAACAGAAACGAACTCTGGATTAGTGCCGCTGTCATTATCAATGTGTAATACGTGTAATAATTTATTCAGAATAGACATCGTAATCAATACAGGCTGTTACGATCGGTGGTTGGATGGCTAAGAACGTAACAGAGCCACGTGATGTTTATACAGCGTATACATAAGCTGATATGTTAGCTTGACTTTGTCGAGGTTGGATTATAAGTGACAATCATCGTTATTATGAAATGGTAAATGAGAGTTGTGATCACTTAGAAGTTGGGTCAATTATTCAAATGGTGCGTGTTGGGGGGGTTTAGAATCAAGAGTTATTTATTCACGTTGCTGGAGCCGGACAGTGAAAAAAAAGAGGTAATTAGCCATATCGAACATATAAATAACAAATCAGTGGATTCATAAACAGAAAAAAAATCAATTTGTAGGCAACTGGTGCTTGTTAATCTTATCTGTGCGACAGTTAAGTATGTCTAAGATTTAATATTGGGCAAGTTTATCTCGGTATTTTTTTTAGTTGATGTTTTTAGTCTGCTTTTCTATGGAATGTATATGATGAATGATCAACGAAGACCGTCATCAGATTCCCAAAATTAAACGAAAATCCCATAAGCATGTTTTTCCCCCTTGTGGAACCCAATACCGTTTGTCTGGTTCCCGGTTTATTATAACATGGTTGTCTTCAAGTCTAATGTGAATAAATTCTTATTGAGATAATCTAGCCTACCTAAGTTTCACCGTGACTGATATTGTCTTTCACTCTACCTAATACTTAACCGTTATCCTTGAGTTGCTTCCGGGCTTTGATATGTGGTGACTTTCCAAGTAAACATAACGTGTAAATAGTAGTGGATTTTAAGCTATATATTGGTATTGGTGAAGATGGCTTGTTAGTAGAACATAATTATACATATTGAAAGTACAGATAAGAATTCAAGGAAACAAAAAGATCCAAGTGAGAGGTAACATGACTTTTAAGCTATTCTCCACATGTAATTTATGTCTAATCTTTACTATATAGCAAGCTCATCGAATTATTATTTTAAGTGATGCTGCTCGTCCATTTCTTTTATATATAAATATTCTGTGGCATTTTTTAGAATCATCTGATCTATCCATTGGTTCCTTTGTTCCAGCTCGTTTCACTGTTGATCTCGTGGTCTTTCTCACTTCACTGTTTTATTACCACATTGTAAAACAGTTCCTGTTTATCCAATAGCCTCTTTCGGAGAACTACAAGCATGTAGAACTCTCCTCGCTGCTGCTGGGTTTTTCCCCTATTTATAGCCTTAATATTTTCAAAATTAATGCCAAAAAGCATCTCTTGTCTTTACTATAATCACCTTTCGTTCTTGTTAACTTTATACATTTAGTGGCTTCACGCCATAACTTGAGCGATTTCAATGAATATAAAACGAAAATAAACTAAATATAATGAGGTTTAAGCTTAAAATATGCTCTGGTTAATTTGTAAGGTTCTATTATCTATGTTGCACAAATAAAGTAATAAAAAATAAGATTTTAAAATAATACAATATTTTTTCACGTTTCAGATGTGGCGAATAAATAGTTTACATTTAAAATTTAGGCGTATCGTGTTCGAGTCTTGTCTGTTCCACAGTCATAAAATTATTGCATTTAGCCACCTCTTGTTTCTAATTTTCTATTTTTATCTATTATTTCTTTTATTCTCGTTTCATTGATAACTAGCAGGCAGACTGGCGTTGTCCGGTCGTAAAATACGCTTAAATACAATATTTTATTTCATGCAGATTTCGTCTTTATTACTATGAAGCCAATTTTTGGGGGTCATTATATTGTACCTCATATATACCTCAGCGATTTCAAAAGTAAACTCTCTTTAGTAAGCCTTAACTTAAATATCTAGTCACAGAATCTTTATGAATTTGTAACGAATTACGTGACTTTAAATGGTTTTTAGTTAGAACTATAACGACACCTTAAGCGTAGTCCTATATAATTGTTTATTAAAGATACAACTAAATATAAATCGTTCAATCAATTCGACTGATGAAAATCATACTTCTCTCGCGTTTCATCGAATCATGTGGGTGCTAGCTATCGTGCCTGACAGAAAACAATTCCGTATCTGCACACAATATCCGAATCGCATACATAATGGGTATGTTGCCACAAAATACGATTGACTTAAAATGTACATAACTACTTTATTAAGTAGTGGGACAAAACAATCGTATTTACAATAGTAAATGCTACCTACAAGCACATGTTAATAGAATACGCATTCTCCCGCATGTTCTACGCACTTTCCTTTTATTTCGAAGTAACAGGAAATCCAATATTACCACATGCAAGGTTTTATGTCAAACATAATATTTTTCCTTTTTGGATCATTTTTCTCTAGTTTCCTCAAGATACGTTTTGGTTTGATGGTACATTTTTGTATAGGTTAGGTCATAGTATCTCAAACACATCATAAACGATAGACACAAGTTATTACCGTGGTCCATTTCTATCTCTGGCATATTATTTTTTATTTGGTTAATGCATTCGCACTTTCAATTTAGGATGTTTATAATATAAATCATATTCCCAATTCTTCTTTCAATTACGCCTTCTACTTATGTGGCGTTTCCTAAATACTAATTTAAAAATAAATTATTTCGTTTTTAATATTGATTTTAATTAAGCTATACTTCTTTTTATTTTTTATTTTCGAATGTATCTACTTATCAAAATCTGAACGTACTTTCCGGGCAAACATGAACTCTGCAGAGAGGGTGTCGCTTCATTGTTAACATTCGGTGTTATTCGATAAACAGAAAATTTTGTAATTCCTCATTTAACACATCATCATTTACCTGTTTGATCGCTCTTTTGAAGACGCCAACAAATCTCTCAGCCAGTCTGATTGATTTTGGATGATAAGCTGGACGTTTTAGGTGAATTATCAAAAGTATTCTACAAAAGTTTTCGAATTCTTTTGATGAAAATTCCACACCATTGTTAGAGACAATTGTTTTTGGTATGCCAAATCTTGCGAATACTTCCTGTAAAATGTTTATTTTGATGTTACATGTGGCCATTTTGCATTTTTAAACTTCTGGCTATTTAGTAAGACTATTTATTAAGATGAAAAAGCATGCTTCTTTTATCGGCCCAGCGTAGACAATGTGTAGAGGAGATCACTGTTAGGCTAAGAGCTGAAAGTTATTGGCAGTAACTTTGCTATAAACCGCAGCTTATTCCAATTTCCACCAGATTTTTAATATATTTATCTATCCTTGGCCAGCATGCACATTTCTAGATTTCCGGTGTGAGAATTCGTTCAACTTGTCTTTGCTTTTCATGACAATTATCGGTCGCACGTTTGCAATATGAATTTTCTACCGTACATGTATTATGCCCTTATTTATCGCAAATATTATGGCTAATCCGTCTTTCTCAATTCGAGAATAGTTCTTTTTCGAAAATGTTGGATTTGTTTTACTTTACTGCCATCTTCTTTGCGTCACGTGCGGCGTATATTTTCTTATTAGATTTCACGTAAGTGCAGTCTTTCTTTTAATAAATCCCTTTGAACAGACGTCTATCCAACTTCACTTTACATTTTTAGTAAATTATTTAATGAAGCTTTTAAAATATGAATATTTGGTATATAGCTATGTAGTAAATTCACTAAACTAAAAATTTTGTAATTAAACTGCATTAATCGATTTGGACAAGATTATCGCGTTCCTCTGGTTTGAAGAATAAGAAGAATAAAGAAGTTCTATCGTTTTCACTTATTATTGGTCCGAGATGTTTGATATTTTCTTAAGAAAATTTCATTTTTCGTTACTGAATATAAAGCCCATTTTCACTTTTATTTTGGGCAGATCCATGATCTGTTTCGATTGCTCTTCACGATTTTGGCTTTTTATTAAAATATTAACTTGACAAGCTGTTGCGAAGTTCAGGTTCTTTAACATTGTATCCATCATTTATTGGAAAGGTGACACTCGCTATCTTTATTTCTTATTACAGTGTATTTTTAATAAGCCTATATGAGTATAAATGGTTAAAAGTTTGGTACACTTTTCCTCCATTGGAACTTGTGAATATGCCTCTGACAAATCTAATTGAGAAAATATATGTTCACCATTTAGTTTTGCAAATATTCTTTCCGCTTTCGGGACATGATAATTTATTTTTTTCTCACAATTATTAAACCCGATAGAAGAATCAGCACAAAATCTAATTATATTATTTCTCTTTACATACACAGTAGTCGTTGCACAAATGCTCTAGTGTGTTTATTTCTATTGCACCCTGCTTGTTTTTTAGTTGTTCATGATCCTTTTCTATGATTTTTACTCTCGCATAAGGGACTGGCCTTTTAAGCCAGAAATTCGCATTGCATTTTCGTTAAACTACAACTGTATATTGACTTTAAAACAAAATCCTAGATTTTCTGAAAACAAAAATGGGATTTTTCTTTTAACTCGTTTTTCAGCGTATCTGAATGTGTCCCATTTATTTTGTTGCAGACATTATTTGATCTATTAAGAATATTATGTTCTATACTTGTTTTTTTTACTAACTCAGTGTTTGAGATGTAAAAAGGAACTTTAATAAAATATTCGAATATCTATGTATCCTAGGTAAAGATCAAGTGTTAAACTCAGGAAGGCGACCCTTCTTTTCTGAGAACTTCAAGTGAAGTAGAATGAAACAAAACGTAGATGCCATATGGTAATCTATTATCACACTAAAATTAGGTTCATTCAAGTTTAATCATTCAAGGATTTTTCCTATATATTTCAATCAATAAAATGCACGCTATGGTATTTCATAGCTTTTTTATCAAACCAGGGAGATCCGACGTTGCCTGAGCTTTAATGAGAAGCAACGGCTGTTCCACATTAGAATACTGAAGTCGAGGATCAACCACAGTGCACCGGAAGGAAGCTTCACATGTCTTCTTGCATTGACTTAGTCCAAAATATATTGTAGTCTACATTGCACCGTAGAGAACTTACTATTTTCTATATAAAATATCTTCATATAATGGCTTGAATTAAAGTTTAGAATGCAACAGTCAAGTATTATGGTTCAAACGTGTTCTAAACAGACACAATCATTTAAAACTGTCCTATGTTTTATCAAGTAATCTGCTGTTGATTTTATAAATCGAGCCGTATAGCTTGTACGGTGATAAAACTTCTCAATGTACTTGTGATATTAAGCTCTACAGGGGTGTGAAAATCAAAATCAGACTCTAATCATGCTTGCGATTTTCTATAGTTATCGGAGGCATTCCGAGATAAAATCTATTAAAGTACAGCCCTAGATATAAAGTTTATGCGCGCGAAATTTCAACAACACCAGCCTAGCCATTAAAATGCTCATAGCTAACGAACTCAAACAGACACACTGACATAGTTTTAGATATATGTAGAGATAACCTAATCCGAAAACTTTAATTGAAATTGTTATAAATCGCGATGATTTGCAATTAACTCAAGAAGGGATCCATCTTCTACTTTTTTATCACTTTCACTCTCTCTGACTAATAGATACCTAACAAACAATTCATTTCTTTCAGCTTCTAAGTTTTTAACAAATAATATCTTTCTGGATTAAAAAGTTTCTAACAATTTATCCAGAGTCAGTATTTTACTTGACTCACGATTATGCACCAGATGATCATACTTTAATTTGTTTATGAGGGGAGTCCTTTACCGAATCTGTTCTCATTTCTGCCAGCTTTCTATTGGGCAACTTCTAGTCTTATATAAAATGCAAATACGAGAATTTCCCTCTATATCTGACCGGAATAGGCTTTTTAACAAAATCTTAATAGAACACTCTGCTTTGTCAGAATTATATGCCAAACGTCGCCCATTGTTCCTGCAAACAAAATTTCATATTTCATACTCATCTTTGCCATGGGAACATTCTTTATATAACTATGTGTTTGACAAATGAGGATAATTAAGAAAAAAAGAATAAAAAAAACAAATTAAATTAAAAAAATGAAGTCTAAATCATATAATGAAGTGAAACTTGCAAAGGAAAATAAATGAGTGAAAATATCACTACAATAAATATCACTACAATAAACAATTTTGCTATTTTGGTCGTTTAGAAATCACTGGCTTTGCAAACTAATTTTTTCCTCATTTAAACAATTTATCTGAAATGTATGCGATATATAGTAGGTCATACTTAATAGTGTCATTATTAATATTATAATGATCCCATTTTTTTATCAACTAAATAAACCTTAAATAACTAGAGAACCGTTATAATAAGGTTATGAAGAAATTCAAAATCTCTGATTTCACTATACGCACGTAAGAAGTATATTCATGCATCAGTTTTGTTTTCGCAAATACTGATGATAATGACTCTCCAATCCCTTCTACATTCGGTCCTTCTAATCAGACGTTTGGTGGTTCTTCTTTTGATATTGTTGTGGCCGTTAAGTAACTTTGCTTTCTGTTTTCACCTACTTTTCCAGCCGACGATTGTTCCTAACATCAATTTTGTTTCTGTTCCGTCTGGTCGCATTGTATGTCCAAAGAACTGGAACTGACTGTTATCTCGAAGTTATCTGCTGTATTCTTCGTTACGCATGACTTTTTGATTTGCCTTTCTTTTTGTCCATGAGACTAATTCTATTCTCCTTACGAACCATATATCCGCTGATTCTAAACGACTTTCAGTAGGCTTTGTTAATGTCCAACATTCACAACCGCAGAGAATTGATCATGTGTCTTAAAGATTTTGATTTTTGTGTTCAATTTTATGATTCTGTTTGTGAAGATGCATTTCATACGGTTAAAAAAGGAGTTTGCCATGGCGATTGTTTTCTTGATTTTCCCGACACTCTTACCATCATCTCTTATAGTATAATGTATGGCGCAGTGGGCGGGGTCATTTCAGGCAGCCAAGATGTAAAAACGTGTAATCTCATGAAAATAAATGTTCGTAAATAATGCAGGTATGCGTTGTGTTATTTACATCTGTTAAAAAGAACTGTTTATCTATAACTGTTTCTATACACCCACGTCAATCGTTTCCTGTTAGAACTGTTGAATAAATGTTAAAATATACACACTAGACGATCAACTAAATGATACGACGCATATACATACACCCATTTACACGTACATAGAAATAGATAAAATATAAAACCCACGTACACGAATATACAGATAAAATATAAAACCCAACTATTCAACATGTACGTCGTTATAGAATATATTCATATTCATACACAAAACGAAACAAGAGAGTAAATACTTGGACGGATGTGAACGAGGGGATAGAAAAGAGGGCAGAACATAATTTAGAGTCGTCATGTTTACAAATCTAACTTAGTTCTTTTCTAGGAGAAAATTACTTCCGGAAAATGTGCATTACTCTTCTGAAAATCAAACAACCCCTTTACTTTTATAAAAGATTTAGTTAAGGTTACGATATAAATCCAAACGCCAATTGTAAATATAAAGTTTTTGTTTCTTTGTAAAGTTAAACAACCAAAGATTCTCCAGAAAAAAAAGTCTGAGGAAAAATATATTTATATATGATTTCACACAGTTTGATTTTAGTAATAAAACGCAAAGCAATTTGTCAGACAACCGACGTTCGTTTACACACCGATCGTGTATGCGACATTATCGACCCGCATAAAAGAAATATAAATTAGACGAGAGAGTTCCACAGAATGGAAAAGGGAGATACGTGCGAGAAGTAATACTAAGCACAGCGTTGGATAAAAACATGCCTAAATAAAACAACAAAACAAAACATTTAAAGAATGCTTATAAAATTACCCTGAAGTGAGTTTATTTTCAGTGACCTTAACTTCATACGCCAACTAAGGAGGCAGTTCTTTGAGCCAAGAGAAAAAAAGTTTCGTGAACGATTCTCTTTTTGTAAATTGCTTATAGACTTGATTTTATAAATGAGCTATGAATTTATGGATACTTTTAGCGATTTGGTATTCGAAAGTATATAGAAAGATAAACGTGTTTATAAAAGACTAGACGACCAGGAAAGAGAATAGACAAAAATATACTGAAATATGTAAGTATTGATAGTGCGACCGGAGTCCTGCATTGTAGATTTACTTATATAATTAATTTCTCGAACAGTAAAATACAAAGTCAACTGTTAAGGTGAAAAGCCAGAAAACTAAGGCTATACACATTACGCTGGTAAGTAAATAATTTATAATTAAAACTTTTTGAAAGCTTTCAATATCGTAATATTTTCTTTTTAATTGTACTTAACATGCGGTGTTTTACTAAAAACATATATTGCCATAGCCTTCAACAACCTTTTACACACAACACACAAATCCTCAAGAAACTACATCCTCTTTTGAAATGCCTATGCATAAAGAGCGTATAATTTTTTTTTACTCAATTGATGATTAACCCTACACGTACTAGTACATATATATATATATATATATATATATATATATATATATATATATATATATATATATACATTCGAAGGTGCAAATATTTATTTTTCATTCCAAACAGCTTCTGGAGCATGTTAAAATTTCGGTACATTTTTATAGATCCATTTCGTTATGCAGACTCGGTCGTTTATTTTTTATGTCAATACCGATTCTTTTCGTTCATATATTCCTCAGAATAAATAAAAATTATCTGCTTAGAATGAAAAAAAATGACTACAATGTCGAAAGAAATATATATATATTCATGTATTGATACAAAGTGTTATGCATTTAATTGTACTATTTATTGCCTGAAAACTACGCATGAGCATAAAACTTCGAACATCCTGTGTAGCTTAAGTGCTATATATATATATATATATATATATATATATATATATATATATATATATATATATAATGAAATGAGTTAAGAAATTCCAACGAAAGAAAGATGTATATTTAAATAAGGGAGTAGTCACACGCAATGTGTATTTTTTAACATTATTTTATTATTCCGTGTCTTGGTTTTTCATTGAGAATTATGTTTGTATAATGTTTTTAAGTCATTGAAATCGTTTTTACGCGCATTTCAGACGTTCTGTGAAGCGTCCTCGTCAGAAATTATTTTCAAATGTGTTGGAGATGTAAAAATGGCAATTTTCGTAGTTCATTTGAAGTGTTTCCAAGGAATGGAGGCTTGTAAGTGTTTATTATTTATTGGCATGTTCAATTTTTATTACTCTTTTATTGGGCTTGTCCAGGCTGCTGACCTGATTGTAGTCACTCTCTCTTTCTGCTAGTTTTTTTTTCTTTTCCTTTAGGGTAGGGTGTGTGTGTGTGTGTGTGTTTGTGCGTGTGTGTGTTTGCTTTTATTGGTTTGAGAATGTATATACTGTTTTATAGTATTATGAGGTTATTTTCTTCTTTAGGAAGGTGACTGTGATCCAATGTCGTTACTAATGTGTATGTGTGAGGAGGGGGGACCAGCTCTTCTGAAATAAGGGTAGGGGTGCTTTCATTCTATTTTGATATTTATTTTTTGGATTCTTGGATTTTAGTATTGTGATTTTTCGTTTTAGTCTTTTCGGGTATTCCTTATATTATGTTTGTTTAGAAAGAGGGGTGTATTTAAAATATGTATAGGGGATTTTTTAATGTTTCTATTTATTTGGCTCCCCATGTGGGTATGGCCAGACCCAGGATCGGTTCCTAGTGTGGGGGAGATCTTGTTCCCTAGAGGGGAGGGGCCGATTGGAGGGGGTATAGGTGTGGGAGGGGGATGATAGAAGGGATGATAGTTGTTTCACTCATGACTGAAACAACTATCACCCCATCACCCCTTCTATCACCCCCTTCCCATACCTATACCGCCTCTAGAAATGAACTACGAAAATTGCCATTTTTACATCTCCGACACATTTGAAAATAATTTCTGACGAGGACGCTTCACAGAACGTCTGAAACGCGCGTAAAAACGATTTCAATGACTTAAAAGCATTATTACAATGATCCAAACATAATTCTCAATGAAAAACCAAGGCACGGAATAATAAAATAATGTTAAAAAATACACATTGTGTGTGACTACTCCCTTATATATATATATTCCAAACACACACACTGTCTTTCTCTCTCTCTCTCTCTCTCTCTGTATGTGTGTATATATATATATATATATATTTATATATATATTCCAAACACACACACCATCTCTCTCTCTCTCTCTCTCTCTCTCTCTCTCTCTCTATATATATATATATATATATATATATATATATATATATATATATATTCCAAACACACACACTATCTTTCTGTGTGTGTATATATATATATTCCAAACACACACTATCTTTCTCTGTGTATATATATATAGTCATCCACATACAGTACTCTTTCGTTGTTTCACAGCTCATCAGTGCGGCTAGACAGGCAACTACCTCAAGCCAGAATTGAAACCTGACCGTTTGTACGACAGTCAAGGCTCCTAACAACTACGCTGTTGGCAGCTGCTGCGTGAGTCATGAGTTTAACGATGTTTTTTATATATATATATATATATATATATATATATATATATATATATATATATATATATATATATATATATATGGGAGAGGGCAGATTGATAAAAAGGATTAAATCAAAATGATATTAATATTTCGTTTTTATTTCAAGACTTCCTCGGGATGATTGATTTGAAAAAAATAAAATACCAGTATAATATTTGTCAATATATTAGATGTGTCCGTGAGGAAAATCATATTTATTTCCGTCTCCACATATAATATTCTGAGTCCGTATAACTGTCCCCCTATATATATTTATATCCAATAAATAAGTTTTATCAGATTTTGAACGTGACTTATTTTCTTACCATAATTCTCTGGAAGTATAAGTTCAACATTTTCCCTCATTTTAAAAAAAATCTATTTAGATTCTGGTATTTCTTACTTCAAAACATACACAAAAATGATTGAAACATGGTTTCATTCTTAGATTATGAGTAAGTAAAAAAAATGAAAATTATTTTTTTCAGTTTCTCAAAAACGAGAACTGCATTTGGTAAAAGTATTTTTCTTACTATGAATAAATGATGAAGATGAAACGGTAAATAGGCCTTTTTCAAAATAAATTCTACTCCCACTTCGTAGTAAGTTCTCTTTCAAACTCATTCAAATATTCACGAAAATAATAAACATGCATGAATGTGTCCCAAAAGTTCTGTCTTTATTTCGAGTCTTCATAATTAAATGTTGTCTGATTGACCTTAATCCCATGGATCAACTGAAATTACGGTCAATGTTTATAAATAAAAAATGAGGATATAATTTACCAGCGCTGATCCTGTGGTAGAAATATCGACTATCAACTAGATAGTTGTAAGTTCGATTGTTGACTTGGCATGGTTGTCTGTCTAACCGCACTGAATAGCTAAGATAGAGCGAAACTATCTCTGTAATTGACTACATATATATCTTATATAATAATGTATTGCATATACAATTCTCAATGATAGGTCTATAGTTGTAATTGTTTACGGACTACATTTCAACATCAGCGTATCTGAAGGATGAATTTCTTGGTTCAACCTTCTTCCTCATCTTTATAAATAAACTTTCACACTATTTTGGGATAATTCGTTAACATCTATGTGCATTGCATAAGCATCTCTTCCAGCACTTATAAAACATTGATGATTTAGATTTTTTTTTCTGATGCTCTCTTTTCTGGTCTGTACACCTTTAGAACTAATTCTCTTTTTTCAATACTTAGATTCCTGTTTTGTTTCTGTTGATATGAACTATGTCAAGCAAGCATCTTACTTGAAAAAAACTCGTGAGACGGAATTCCATTCAGGATCTAAAATAGATTCTTAGAACAAAATTTCATGCTACGATCGCTGGGAAAATGTTTTAATTTTATACAACCCCAGCAATTACACCCATTTCTGGTGTAGCCTTTACCTACATAGAAGATAGATGCATTGGTTTGGAATTTAGATAATTTTTTTTTGTCTTAACAGAGCCCAACATCGACTTCGCTAGCTGGTGAAGCCATATCTCCTCTTTTCTGGAACCCCTCTCTTCTCACGAAAGAGACGTTACTAGGCTATAGTAACGTCTCTTTTTCGACGTCACTATATCGTTTTTTTCCTTGGTATAAAGTTCTTCAAAGTTTTTTTGTGTTTGTTTTTTGTAATGGCAATCCCTACAAAGACACCGCTTATTAAATATACTAAATAACAAAATAAGCGAAATCTAAATGGCTATTTATCGTCTATAAAATATTAACAATCATGACTCTAACTACACTACAACTATTGAAAAGAACCTTTCCTTCTCCCTACGTGTACCTACAACGGAACTAGACTTTCATGAACAAAGATGTTTTTCTTAAAGCTTCTATTTTTTTGTTAAGCAGGAAAATAATACGGCTTCCAGCTATAACATAATCGTTTTCAAATCCAATATTAAATAATACTTTTGTGTCGTCTTCTTAAGTAATTAAATTCTGATCATTCCGCCAACTGTTTTAATCATTTCATTATGTTATTCATCGCCAAACGCATAATCACTTTAAACGGAATCGAAAACGGAAAATTCGGCACTTTTGGGGGTACCGAAATCAATATCTGAATCAGAAAAATGAGTGTCTATTTTCCGATGCTAAAACGATTCCTTTGATTTTGTTTAAAGCAAAATCGTTCACACCTGGTAGTGATGATAAAAATATTCATTGATTTTTAAACTACCATATGACCATGATCTTTAGATTACCCACACAAGAGTGTTTTTCACATTTGAAAACATATTTGCACATTAATTATGTGTTCTTACAGCAATTCATGAAAATAAATCAAACAAAACTCTATAATTAAATATTTGGTGATTTATAAAGAATCGGAATTAGTAATTGTATCGGAATCGCGAAAAATATTGCAATCATTCCATTATTTTAAACATGATCTCTGAGCTTGGATTAATGGCGAGTCATTAGTATAAAACCCATATACTGACATATTAATCAAATCGTACTTTGAGAAAAAACAAAAAGCAAAAAAACCTAAAATCTAATCGCTGAAATCTTTTTAAAGCTTGATAATCTCTAAAGAGCATTTGATTCACGCACAAAAGGGAAATCTGTAACCAAATGGACTTGGAATATACGCTAAGATTATGTTTGAACAAAAGAACATGCATTCGTATATAACTATATATACAACATACTCCTAAATTACAGAGCGATCATTTTGAATTTTGTAATATATACTCTAGGCACCCCGCTGTGTAACTTAGGCACATTATTATTTTAGGAAACTTTATTATTTCGGTGATTAGACTACACTTTGCAAGCACCTTCCCATATAAAAATAGTTTAAAAAATGGTTTACAAAATATAGTATTGTAAAATTCAGGAAGTCCATTTGAGTTTAATGACGCCGAACGTTTGGAAAACCTTTAAGCATCCGATGAAAATAAAAGAAAGATTTTCCGTGGTGATACAACTGTTTATTTCTATCTATCTTGAAAGATTTGTAAACATAGAAAATGTATACTTTACGTAGTGTCTAATGATAAAGATAAATTACACGATTGAGACGAACATCAATCACTAGTGTACACTCGACAGTGAATAGATCATAAAATTCTGAAGAACGTTAATAATATTATTAGAGAATTAAAAATTATGGATGGACTGAACAAAATTTGATTTCTTATGACAACGGTTTATGACAAGTATTTGTTAACACTGTGGTTGAAGATGACCATGGTGAAGCCCTCAGGAAAACGCTCTAGTGATTACGTGTTGTGCAGAAAAGATTTTCATGGGAAAAACTCTGTTGATGGAAATTCTGTTTGATGTTAAGTGAAAGAAAAATAAATTGATTTCTTTTCATAGTTTACCTTCATCCGTATGTGACTGCATTGTTTACCTTCATCCGTATGTGACTGCATTGTTTACCTTCATCCGTATGTGACTGCATTGTTTACCTTCATCCGTATGTGACTGCATTGTTTACCTTCATCCGTATGTGACTGCATTGTTTACCTTCATCCGTATGTGACTGCATTGTTTACCTTCATCCGTATGTGACTGCATTGTTTACCTTCATCCGTATGTGACTGCAATGTTTACCTTCATCAGTATGTGACTGCATTGTTTACCTTCACCCGTATGTGACTGCAATGTTTACCTTCATCCGTATGTGACTGCATTGTTTACCTTCATCCGTATGTGACTGAAATGTTTACCTTCATCCGTATGTGACTGCATTGTTTACCTTCATCCGTATGTGACTGCATTGTTTACCTTCATCCGTATGTGACTGCAATGTTTACCTTCATCCGTATGTGACTGCATTGTTTACCTTCATCCGTATGTGACTGCAATGTTTACCTTCATCCGTATGTGACTACTTTGTTTACCTTCATCCGTATGTGACTGCAATGTTTACCTTCATCCGTATGTGACTGCAATGTTTACCTTCATCCGTATGTGACTGCATTGTTTACCTTCATCCGTATGTGACTGCAATGTTTACCTTCATCCGTATGTGACTGCATTGTTTACCTTCATCCGTATGTGACTGCAATGTTTACCTTCATCCGTATGTGACTGCATTGTTTACCTTCATACGTATGTGACTGCAATGTTTACCTTCATCAGTATGTGACTGCAATGTTTACCTTCATCCGTATGTGACTGCATTGTTTACCTTCATCCGTATGTGACTGCAATGTTTACCTTCATCCGTATGTGACTGCAATGTTTACCTTCATCCGTATGTGACTGCATTGTTTACCTTCATCCCTATGTGACTGCATTATTTACCTTCATCCGTATGTGACTGCAATGTTTACCTTCATCCGTATGTGACTGCATTGTTTACCTTCATCAGTATGTGACTGCAATGTTTACCTTCATCAGTATGTGACTTCAATGTTTACCTTCATCAGTATGTGACTGCAATGTTTACCTTCATCAGTATGTGACAGCATTGTTTACCTTCATCCGTATGTGACTGCAATGTTTACCTTCATCCGTATGTGACTGCATTGTTTACCTTCATCCGTATGTGACTGCATTGTTTACCTTCATCCGTATGTGACTGCATTGTTTACCTTCATCCGTATGTGACTGCAATGTTTACCTTCATCCGTATGTGACTGCATTGTTTACCTTCATCCGTATGTGACTGCAATGTTTACCTTCATCCCTATGTGACTGCATTGTTTACCTTCATCCGTATGTGACTGTAATGTTTACCTTCATCCCTATGTGACTGCAAGGTAACGAAATTTCATAACAAAGAGATTTCACAATTGATTTCAAGCCAATCCTGTTCTATTTTCTAAGGAAGCAGTTTTGTATTAATGCAAACATATTCTGATAATGGAAATTCGCCTGAAGTGGTTTCCAAGTTTTGTAGCAAGACGAAAACCTGAGATAAATTAGAAGTAATGAAAATTTCCTTGCAAGGATATCAGTCATTCCAAAATATCTTGTATTTGTGTTGCGTAAAATTCATTTTGATTATCATTTTTTTTTGTATTTCAAAATAACAAGGCAGGTGTTTAGTTGCACTCTTTTACCTGTTTGGCTTGAAAAATAAGAACGTTTGATGTAATTCAATTAAGAAAAAGGATAATTTTTTTAATTAGTTTTAATGAATAATATGCAACGATTCGCCATCTGTCCTCGAACTAATTAAAAAAAGATTATTGTATCTATCAAGAAAGAAGCCAATGATGTTACTCGGTACTATTATTCTATAATGGAAGAAGTTGTCGGTTTTTTCCCTAAACTACCTGAAAATTCTGTTGGCCATGACGGCGATTTTAACCCATTGGAAGAAAGTGATCTCTTACCCAGAATAGAAATGAGTTGCCTTTGTTTCTAAAACCAATCGGAAGAAATGTTGAGGTCCTAATGCACCGTTCACTGTATTGTTTTTAATTATAAATAAACCTGTGAACTTTAAAAACGTGTTGTTGTCTCTTCAATATCTTATTGTAGGTCAAGGTGAGTGTGTCTTAATTAAGCAGCCATGTATTTTTATGAGTGTGATTATGTAACTTCGCGTATACGTAACTAGAGCCGTTACAACCGAATACAAAAAGACGTAGAGTAGATAAAAGACATGGGTGAATGATAATCATCATACTAGATTCAACCTGGAGTATTTTTTTTTTTTTTTTACACAGTGATCACCACTTATCAAGGCCCGGAAGCCACTCAGGGATATTGCGTTAACTAACAAATTTGGATAATCGTGCTATTCAATACTAGTAATAAAACTGTTAGCTTATGTCACATAACGATGTCAGTCCCTATTCCAGATCATTGCTTCAATTATTACATTCTATTTATTATATATACACTTGTGCCCGATATTATTCATACCCCTCCTTGAAAATTGAGTTTATTAGGTGTAACGTTGTAAGAATTTATTGTTTACGTCCATATTGATACATATTCTTAATAAACCTCTTCTGATCATTTTCGTCATTTTAAAATCTCGGGATACTTGTAATAAAAGAAATATACAGCTATTTATAAAATCTGCAATGTTCAAAAATAATCATACCCCCTTATTTTTTCAGTATTAATCGAGTTTCTGACTGTTTGTTTCCTGTTTGATTCTTATTTTGAATGCTTTTATACAACCTTTGATTAATTTCATTTCGGTTTTTGCATTTTTTAGAAAGTAAAATGATATCAACTGAAAACCAATAAAAGAATAAAAATTATTAGAATGGGGAAGAAAAAAGAGCTTAGTAATGATCTTAGGACTAAAATTGTGAATTCACATAAGGATGGTTTAGGTTACAAGTCAATTTCCAAGAAATTTGAGGTCCCTACAGCAACAGTACAGAGCATCATCAAAAAATTCCAGAGCCACCACACAACAAACAACTTGATTGGTAGAGGAAGGAAAAGGAAACTGTCTGCTAGAGCCACCAGGGATATTGTAAGCAGTGTTAATGCAAATCCAACCACCACTACTAAGGACATTTTAGAAAATATGGAGTCTTCTGGCATAAAAATATCAAGGCAAACATTGCAAAGGACTCTGCATGAAAATGGTCTGAAAGGAAGAAGACCAAGAAGGACTCCATTGCACGCCGGAAAACACCTTGCAGCACGTCTAAAGTTTGCTAGGACCCATGTGAATTCTTCAGAGTCCGTTTTCTCAAGTATTTTGTGGACTGACGAAACAAAAATTGAATTGTTTGGCCATATGGATGCTTCTTACGTTTGGAGGAAGAAAGGAGAAACTTACAACCCAAAGAACACCATACCCACGGTGAAACATGGTGGTGGTAGCCTAATGTTTTGGGGCTCCTTTTCGGCTAGTGGTCCAGGTAGTTTGGTCAAGATAGATGGAACCATGAAGAAGGAGCAATATTTGGAGATACTCCAGAAAAACATTAGACAGGATGCGGAGAAGCTCCATTTAGGACCAAACTGGGTCCTTCAACAGGATAATGATCCAAAACATACTGCCAAAATAGTCAAGAAATGGTTTGAGGATAATCAAATTAATATTTTGGAAGGGCCTAGCCAGAGTCCCGACCTGAACCCTATCGAAAACCTCTGGCACATATTGAAAACTAAGGTTAAAAAGCGGAAACCTAGAAATTTGAGGGATTTGGAGAACTACTGCATTGAAGAATGGTAAAAAATCAGTGTTGATGCTTGTAAAAACCTTGTTGATAAATATCCAAAACGGTTACAGGTAGTTATTAAGAATAAAGGGCATGCTATTGACTATTAGTAAGAGAGGTATGAATAATTTTGAACTAGTGCCATTATTGTTTTTTCTTTGTATACTGTTTCAAACTTGCATAATTTATTTATTTGTTGAGTTTAAATTAAATGCTTATGCTTGATTTATTGTTTGAAATCCCTTTAATATTGTCTACCTTCTGGTTTGAGCAATATTCTTATAGAAATCTCAAAGATCCGAGGGGTATGAATAATATCGGGCACAAGTGTATATATATATATTATATATATTATATAAATATATATATATTATATATATATATATATTATATATATTATATACTAGCATGGGTGCCCGGCGTTGCCCGGGTGTTTGGAGGTGTATGCTGAGCAAAAAAAAAGGGGTAATTTTTTAAACTTTGACCCCTTTTATCACCCCTGAAAATTTATTGTTTTGGCCTCAAATCAAGTTATTAAGTTAGATCCATGTCCACGAAACCTATATCTAAAATTTCAAGAGTGTAGACCCAAAATTGTCGGAGAAGTTTGCTAGAGTTCTCAAAGCTCAAATCGTTGAACTTTGACCCCTTAATCGCCAAATTTCTGGCTAAAAACCGATCACATAGATTTTTCCAAATCTCAGTACCCTGTATAATTTCGAGTCTGTAGACTAAAAATTCACAGAGTTATTTCGTAGGGAAATGTACACAGACACACACACACACACACTTTCACTTTTATAGATATATAGATTTAAAATTTGAGTCTGACAGAATAACAAAGTGATATTGCAAACCGATATATTAAACAAACGAACTTCAAAGAGACAAATGAACACATAAGTAAAAAAAAATTGTATTAGAAAACATTTCTTGATTATTCCACGTTTTTTTTACAGACGTGACGACTGAGGTTCGCTCTTAATAAAAATTGTTTTTATAGTCTTAATTTTGACTCCCTTTTTCATAAAAAACTAAAAAAAATCAAGAAGGAAAAGAAATTTAATTTTATTCTTTTTTCATTAATTTCTTTCTGTGCAAAGCAATTCTTTCAAACTTAATCTGTTTCCAAAATGTTTTTATTTCACACCCCTTCCCCTTCATTTATTTTCCTCCGCATCCTGGCAAGTATTAAAATAAACCATTTATAATATTTATTTATGGATTTATTTACTTATCATTTCTTTTGTATCGGTAAATGAATTCCATGCACGCACCATGTTTAAGTTTGGGAGTAAAAAATGTACGATGAACAGAAGGATAGGGAAAATAATGTATATAAATACGCAATCATAGGTCATTATAAACATCATGTATATTTTTACAGACAGCGTTACAAAACTTCCAAATTGGATTGAAATAAAGAACACGATGATTTATACTGAAACTCATCTAATATTAATAATAAAAAATAATAAAAAAAAACACAAGTTGTTTGTTTAAGTATTATAAGCAATTGCATATTTCGTTGTATTATAGATTTTAAAGATTAGAATGCGTTCTGTAATTACTTATAAATTACATTTTTAAAAAAAGTGAAGGAACACGATTTGATTTGTAGTAAACTTGAAGTTTATTTAATATAATTAAATGAAAATTATGCATGTAAGAATATGAATATTTGAAGCAGAACACAAGCAAAACATTTGATATGAGTTAAGACAATAAACAAATATTAAAATTAAACAATTTTTTTTAATCAAAATGATTTTTTTTAAATCAAAATGAATGTTTTTTAATCGAAATGAACAATATTTTTTTAAAATCAAAATAAATATTTTTTAATCAAAATGAACCACAATATTTTTAAATACAAATGAACCACAATATTTTTTCAAAATCAAAAACAATATTTTTAATGGGTGTGTATTACTGTACACATAGATTCGAAAAAGTTGCCAAAAGCAAATATATAACAAATAAATGTTATCAAAGGCAAGATAAGTTACTTTTCTACCAAACTGGATATATTTTTCGTATTTTTATTGAATGTAACATGTTTATTCAGCTCGAAAACCATACAGTGTTTACCGATGTATTGGAAAATTCAAGATGGCGTCTTAGTCCCTCTTTAACACGGTAAGTTTAAAAAAAGGTGTTATAAATAAAAAACTGAATTAAATACTGTTAAAAACTCGCTCAATATGTTACCGTGACATAGGTTGACATATATTCGGCGGGTTTTTAATAGTATTTTTTCTAGTTTTTATTTATAACACCT
>NC_136483.1:181188742-181248742 GCF_053919585.1 Euprymna scolopes
GTGTGTCGGATTTAACTCTGGAAATTGTTAATTGGAAGTGTGGCACGATTAACTCTTGATCATTTAACCTCAAATACCAAAAACAATTCTCTGATAATGCCAAAAATATAAAAAAAAACGCGCCTAAAACAATTCGAAAATCGATTTTCTGCCAGAGACTATTCTATGGAAATCCGAAAAACAATTCTGTGGTATTGCAATGAATATTCGAAGACGGATCAACAGCCGCTATAATTGCAGAAATTGTCTTTTCAATAGGAAAAACAAATACAAAGTTTTACCGTTTACGTGGTATAGGTATATAAATATTAAGTTCTACGACCATAATCGATAATTTAATGAAGTCAAGCGGTATAGATACTAAGCTATATATATAATATACTGACAATCCGACCTAGCCGGATACAACTTCTGTCTTTATAGAAGTAATAAATTGTATTTAGATGTCATTATAATCTATAAAGTCTTATTTTACTTAATCACTAAATATTTATTGTCTTTACCATCGGAACTGTAGGGAAACGTGCAACTTACCTAACTAGCACGTGTGCATAATTCAACGGGTTGGTCGTGGAATGAAATGAATGAAGAAGAAAGAAACAAAAATGGCTGCCTTATCTCTTTATATGCCTGCAATGTGACCACCCGATATGCAAATGAGATGCTCCTGGTTGGAGATAAAAGAGGGTTGATTTTTTTTAGAGGGATGTTCATTTTGAAGTTGGATTTCGAAGAAATAAGTTGAGTTAGATGGTGCGTTACGTATACAGAAGTTTGGAAGTTGGAAGTTTGGACAGCAGTGTGACGGGCGGAAGAAATAACACTCAAGTTATAAATTGTATTTAGATGTCATTATTAACTATAAAGTTTTATTTTACTTGTAACAAATCACTAAATATTTATTGTCTTTTCCATAGGAACAGACAATTAAGATAAAATGATAAATATCTGTTCGTCAAAAGTCCTGATATTTCCGATTCTCTATTACATCAAAAGGGATTGATGTGCCGTAAAGCAAAATATCAAATTAAAACAATGAATTGACTAAAGTGTTATGTTTTGCCACTAAATAACCCCCAAAAGGGGTGATATTCCATAAAAGAAGCTAATACGGGGTCAATGAATCATTGTAATTATGTATTAATTTGTTATCCGACCTTCGGACAAAGACAAAAGTGTTGTATATGTCATCGTCCAAAAGAGAAAACATCCAACTAGATAAATTATATTAGTAATGGTTACTCTAGTGGCACATTCAGCTCGCGTTTTGGGTTATGTAAATAACAAACAATTAATGAATATATAGGAAAACGCGACGAAAGATAGGATTAACTCTGTGTAAACAAGTTGATCAGTGTTTTGAATTTTGTGTGAAAATATAAGTTTGATATAAATAGATTATCATAGGTAAATATCACGGGTTGATCGAATGGTGATTTTTGTTTTCTGTCCGAATTTTCACTCATTTCCGCTTGAAACGAGAACGGGGATCAATATAGAGAAATGGAATTGATTAAATTCGATGATAGATATATGAAGTTAAGAAAATAGAAGTAGAAATATTCAAGTTAATGAAGAATAAGCCGTGAATAAGAAACGAAATTAAATGAAAACAAGAAACGAAATGAAATCAAAAGACAAGAAATGAAAAAAGGAAACGAAATGGAAAATGAAGAGAAAATGAAAAGAGAAAGTTTGAAACAAACTGAAAAGTGATTAGACGAAATAAAACGAAATTAAATGAAACGAAACGACAGGAAACGAAATGGAAAGAAAATCAGCGAAGCAAATAAAAATAATAGAAGAAAAGGATTAAAATATAAATAAATGACTCAATAGCAACAAGAAATAAATTGAACGAATTTAGACAAGACGGAAGAGCGTTAGTAAAGAGGTCAAGACAAAAAGTACTGTACAGTAAAAAGTATTGCCTAAAGTACGTAGATAAACGGTGCATAAAGAAGAGGAACACCGAAAGAGAGATGATAAAATGGAAGGAAAGCGGACTTAATGAAAAGGATAAATTATTTAAAATTAAATAAATTATCAACGATAGGAAGATCAAAGTAAAACCAGAGAGATTACAAAATGCTATACAAGATAGGACTAGATAAACGCACTAAAAAAGAATGTAAAAAAATGGCGTTGTAAAAATGTAAAGGGAAGTCATTTAAAAAATGTGTAATGAAAAGAAAAAGTAATTGAAGCAAGACGTAAAAATGAAGGAGAGTAAAGCAAACAGAATGAGTAAAATAATGCAGGACAGAAAGAAAAAAGGAAAGGTTATGTAGCATAAAAGAAATGGATCAAATGGTAAACAATGAAAACAATTTATATTTTAAAATATATATGAAAATATTTAAGACGAGAAAATTTGTCAGGAAAAAGTGAAATGTAAAAAGAAATAAAGAAGGAATTGTGCGTAAGAAAATAAACAAGCTAGCATCAAAATTGAGGAAGGGGGGGGGCTCGTGTAAGAGAATCTATAATATGAATCTCACCTGTCTGTTTAAATGTATGTATGAATGTATGTATGTATGCCAAAAATGTATGTTTGTTTGCATGTCTGCTTAAAATTTTCGACAGATGCGACGGATTTGCACGAACTCGGTATCAATTGGAAGCCCGACCCTTCAAACGACATATATAAAAAAATTGGTCAAAAACATTAATTCCTTCACCCTCAACTGGGCACTTTTCTACAGGAAGGGGTTGCTTTTTTTCGCCTATATTTTCGAATGTAATCGCCTCTTTTTGATTGTCTCGCCTTAATTTAAACCCATCACTTCTGGTTTGGCGATGGGCGCAACAGCAAATACGTCAGGTTTTATTTTTTGCACATTCTTTTCCTCCTTCGCGGTACCTGCCTGCTTACTACCACTTTTTATTTATTTTTCTTAACACATTCCTCCAAATAACCGGGCAATGCCGGGAACCCAGGCTAGTTAAAACGAAAAAGAAAAAAAAACATACAAATTTACAGGAAGAAAATAGGAAAATCGATGAAAAATAAGGATGAAAATAAACACGTGCGTATGAGAAAAATAGCTGACAAAAGAACGACCAGAAAGAATGGCTTAAAATGTACAAAGGGGTTAACGAAATAAGAAATTGCATAAAAAGAAAATAAGAAAAGGAAAATAGAATGCAAATAGAAGACTGTTAAAGAGTGGAAACCGAATCCGCGGCCTCACTTTTCCTGATAACCAAATCTCTAACCTTGTTCGAACGACCCGAATTAAAATGCACTTCGCGGATTGATCCGGTTTTATATCTTCATGTCTTAATACAAAACTCATTCAAATAATTTCCATATCAGGGAAGCGAATTACGCAAAAGGAACGCGAGGCGAAATTGTTCTATTAAAAATAATTAAACGGTAATTCCTTAATAGATTTTGAAAGCTATTAACCAATTGGAAGATGCTGAGGCGCCAAATAATTGCATTTTGATCGATTTTACAAAGAAACCGGGTCTGAAGTTCACGAAAGGGCGAATATGTTCGCGTAGGTAAGTGAATGGAATTACTGTTGTCCATTGCTCTGCGAGTATTTCCAAAATGGCCGAAAAGGATACACAGATTAAAATGGCGGATTTGAATAAAAGTTTAATGCCTTGATGTGTTCGCACGCTTTCCGTGTTTTTGTGTTAAGTTTCTGCGATGTTTGTGGATGGGAAAGCTTTTTGTGCGATTGGTATCGATAATAATGATTGGATAAAACATCTTGCATGTATGTTTGCTGTGTCTTAAAAAACATTATTTTATATTTTATTCATAAAATATCGAGGGACACCCGGCTTTGCCAGGTGGTAAAATAAGTCTAAAATATTTTAATTCGTGCAGATTTCGTAATTATTATTACACAGCCAATTCTCTATTGTACCTAATATATTAGTGATTTCAAAATAAAAAAATGACTTTGGTACCATCAGCTAGAATTGAAACCAAAACATATCGAAAGATAAGTAAGGAAGTTTAATATTACACGACTTGAAGAAATGAATTAGTTTTGGACATGCGCAGAAAAAAGAACAAATATGTCGACAAGATGAACAGTTTGCATTTCAACTTGCCCATATATGTCTGTAGGCTTTATCTATTAACCCTAACAAAGATTTTACTCATTATGAACAATCCTTGATATATG
The DNA here is from genome assembly GCF_053919585.1 of Euprymna scolopes. Taxonomy (NCBI): domain Eukaryota; kingdom Metazoa; phylum Mollusca; class Cephalopoda; order Sepiida; family Sepiolidae; genus Euprymna; species Euprymna scolopes. Next base: position 181,192,891 of record NC_136483.1, read on the forward strand.
ATTTCTATTTCCTGTATATGTCAATATTATGTGACCTGTATTTTAATAGTGTATCGATTGAATGATTACATGCAAACACACCCATATCGTAATATAAATAAGGATGTTAAAATACATAAATAGAATAAACAATGTGGTTTTTATATTTCTATTTTTTATATGAAGAAAATGACACTCATACAGAATACGGACCCCATTATAGTCAGCATCTTCCGGGCGGTTGACGTAAATCACCGGACGATGCTGAACGAGTTTTTTCTTTTTCGGAAAAATAGTGTCAAATTTGTAAGGTGCCAAACGAAAACACTCATCGAATAGTAATTTCAATGAAAAAGAACATTATATATTTTTATTTTTTGGAATCCTTTGAGATGAGACTTCATAATTTGAGTATTTATTTTCTTTTAGCGGACCAGTCTTCTCATCTTCCTATGGAAAGTAGTACTTACTGGCGATACACTTTCAAGGCCCAGCATTCCTGTCCCGTCGCGGTTAACCCCCTGAAGAAGGCCAGAGGTTAATTTGACCGAAACGTGGTGAAACAACAACAACTATGAAGATCAGAATAACAGTCCGCAAAAAATGAATAGGAAAAAGAAACACTTGTGCAGTTTATTAGCCCTGACACAGACCGTGATGAAATAGAACGTTTTTATTAAGAAAGGCACTCCATACACCCATAAGCTTTTTAAACCATTATCTACTCTCATGTAAGAATTTAATAAACAAAATATAACGTTAGACAATTGTAAGCTGCTACAGTTTTATATAAGGTTGGCAATAATATTCTTGTGGTTTTTAACTTTTAAATTCTGATGAACATATTTTTGCCCAAACAAAAATCTATTGTTGAGTAAAAGAAGGGAAGATAACACTTAACATAACGGCGTTTCTTTGGTTGTCATTTAATGCGTGAGGCACTCATTTATCAAGATTTGTTTTTGTCTTTGCAGCCCCTCTCTATTGGTTGTTTTCGTAGATTGGCTTCGTCTGAGGCTCTTAATTGATCGTTGACAACAGCCGATGGCCGACCGCTACGCATATCATCTTTTAGCCTTTCGTCGCCGTCACGAAATTTTTTAATCAACCATTGTGCTGTGCGTTCCGTAGTGGTCCCTGGAACAAACGCTTTGTTGATATCGTGAGCGGTTTCAGTAGCTGTTCGGCCTGGCTTGAGTTGAAATAAGAAAATAGTGCTAATTTGTTTGTTTTTCATCTTGTATTCAACGTTATTAAATGAGCGTATACTTGTGCTAAAACAATTGTGATTAAAACGATTAGATAAAGTGAAGACCGCTCTTTAAAATGATATATAAAGTAAAGGTATCATAATGAAAAGTTATTTGAAAATATATCATTTGAAATCCAAATTAAAAATTCCGCAAGAATCATCTAGTCAACCTAATATAAGTGGACTGACTTCATATATGTTCCTCTTTACAATGCCTCCCCACGGGACAGAGTTAGACACCAGGGTCGTTTCTTAATGTGGAGAAAAGGAACACAAATTTAGAATTGTCTCGGTCGTGAAGGACTTCTTCTCCACTGACAGAGAACAAGAAATTGAAGTGTAGCATCTGCAGAACAGATACTACACTTTGAGGTATTTATTTGCTCCCCCACTGAGCAAATTAGGCACAAGGCCGATTTTTAAAGTGAGGGGTGAAGGGGAAATGGGGACCAACTCCCCGGGGAGTAGGGGAGCTGGATAGTGACAATTGGTATGAAGGGTTGCCCCTACATTGACCAAGGTCTTATATGTGGGGTTGCCCCCACATATGGTCCTTGCTTGCAGTATCTGCCGGCACCGATACTACACTTTGATCTCGGCCCAAAGACCAAGTAAAACCCGACCGAGTTCACATATGTTACTATTTCCCGCGTTAATGTAAATTGTATAATTATTCATTAGTGTTATTTTTACTTTTATATTTCGTTAATATTTATTTAAATGAAGTATGCAATAGCGTAATAATGAAAAGTAATGCTAAACAGTATTCCCAAATTAATTACAAAATGAACCTCGTAGAATACGTTTTGGTAGATTTAATTTTGTAATTAAATAATTTAAGAATATTTAACATTTTAAACTGTCGAATAGAAATTTATTTAATCATGCTTTGAAAAATATTAACTACTTCAGGCATTATTATTTTTGTAAAAAAAAAAATCATAGATGATTTAAAATATTTTAAAATCATAGGTTTTCAAGTTGGAATAGCTGACGAAAAAGACCTTCATAACTAATGGCGGTAAAATGTCATCAAGTCTTTACATGTATGTATATTTGGGGATTGTTTTTTTACGCATTTTTTTCACGCGCTCGTTAAACATTTAGTTCTCTACTTTTGTTAATCGTCAACCGACCAGGTAAAAATTTTTTTTCTAGTGCTTAATCTATATATCTATAAAAGTGAAAGTGTCTGTCTTTTCCTCCTTCGCAGTATGGGTTCAAGCCTGCCTTCCAACTACCACTTTTTTTTTTGCTCCACACACACCTCTAAACATCCGGGCAACGCCGGGTACCTATGCTAGTAATACATGAATTACATTTTTATCGGTCTTTTTCTCTCACTGCCAGCTGAAACTGTTATTTATTTTTATTGTGACCGTCGCAGTTTCGTCAAGTGATTGTTGCATGAATTCTTTTTTATGCCGTCCGTTCGTCACAAATATCAGAGTACATTTTGAAACATCTAAAACAATTGTAACACATTTGTATATTGCAATATATTGCAATAAGATTAATAAGCATTGAAAATATATTTACATCACCAATTTTCGGCCAAATAATCATTAGTAACTCTTATTTTGGGTGGAATATATGATAAATCTCTTTCATACCACAAAACAACACTCCGTAATAATGCTAGATTTTAAGATTATTTACTTGCATATTTACGAGAGCTGTGCAAACACACACACACACACACACACTCGTGTGAAAATAAACGAACCTTTGTTAATTTCAATTTTCCCTGTGCATTTTGCAAAAAAAAAAAAAAAAAAAGGTTTCGTCGGCAAGGGCACAATGTCAAATACGCCCACACATTTTTCTCAAACAACAAAAGTAAAATGAACGTATTTTTAGCGTACGTAATTGAAAGCACCATCACGTGACACAAGTAACCAATGAGAACATTTAGAAGATTGTCTTTTTAACGCTTTTCCAAAAACGAAAATATCAGCAGTAGCAATCGTGTTCTGGAGCCGCCCAAAATGTATAAAACAGTCGTATACTGAGAGATTTCAGCTTTTCTCCTCTCAGCTCGCTTCGACGACACGAGAACATGCGTCACGTGTTCACAACATCGTCACTGCCAATACCGCCAACACCGCCATGATATACACGCCACGCGGACACTAAAAAATCACTTATGCACACACGCATTCATTCCGCACATTTTCTAAAGTAATAACAACAAATCACTCTCTTCTCGAATTACTTTCCTCATAGGACATTTAGGTAGGGCGAACTTTGCCAGATAAGCACAAACTTTAAATTAATCTTATTTTTTTCCACATTGGACTTTAACCTTCAAAACTCATTAATTCCACGAAGGACTTTCACCTAACATTTTAATCATAATGACTTCGAAAGAACTCTCACCAATTGGACCTTTGTGTAATCACCTTATTGTTTTTGTTAAATAAATGCGGTGCATTTAAATCAGAAGGAGGTGCCGTTTTGTTTCATTACTTTTTTAAAATTTTGTTTGAGGCGAGGGAATTTTATTTTACTTAAACTTCTGAACCCTTACAGGGCTGTTTTTTTTTCTGAATGTGGCGTTGCCCAGTTTCGCAAATTGAAGCACTCCGTTGATTTAAAAAATATATTTTGTTTCATACTGTGGAGAAGACTTGTGCTCTGGACGAGAACAGAACAAATATATTAGAGCAATATCGAAAGTCTTCATTTTTATGCAAGGTCCTGTTGCAATTCTGACTCATAGCGATTAAAAGTAATAACTTATATTGATCTATCACAATATCAATATCAAATATTCTTTGTCATTTTTATTACTTAGGGGAAATATGTAAATTTTTCGATAATCCTATCAGTAAATTTCCAGAAGTTTTTAACGCGAATTTTCCGAAATGTTTAAATAAAATATACAAATCAATTATGTCATAAAATCGGTAACCTTATCATAGCAATGATAAGCTTACAACATATTTATCTAACAATAAAAGCGACTTGATTTCTATTTATCTTGTAATCTATTTAATCTAATCTGTCATTTCTGTATATCTATCAGCATTTGATAAAAATCTAGATTCTACGAAATCTCCTCGAACCTTGTTTGTATTTTGATCTTGTTTTATCTTATTCAGAACCAATAACTTAATTCACAACAAACAATGAAGATTAATTATGCGCAGAGACGCCATGATTAATGAGCACATCTATAAAGCTAGAGAGGAGATAATATCCTTTACGACCAAATCTCTAGTAATATATATATATATATATATATATATATAATATATATATATATATATATATATATATATATATATATATAATATAAAGCTGAATGTCTGTGCGTGTGTGTCTGGTCACGAATAGGCTCCTATATGGTTGACTATTTAAAAAAACTGATTACATATAATGATACATACTGATTACATATAATGATAGATGTATCGAGACACAGGAATGGTGGTCCATTAAAATTGTGGGGTCTGCGTTCGCGACTGGTCCACAAAGTATGGAAATAAAAGATTAAGAAATTAAAAAAAAAAAACGTTTACAAGTGTTTTTGATATAGATGTACATAGTAATACTTTGATAAGTATGTTTTAACTTAAATAGGGATGGTATAATAAAATTGTGGGGTCTACGTTCGCGCCTGGCCTCCATAGAATGGAAATAGGCACACACTTTAATAAAGACTTTTCATATCTATCTACGTAAGTATACTTTGATAATTATGTTTCAGTTTGAAGAAATATGGTATGATAACATTATGGGGTGTTCGTTCGCGCCTGACCTCCATAGAATGGAAATATGTCACAAAGTTTAACAAGGTTTTTTTTATAGATGCACAGAATATTGTGATAAGGGTTTCAGTGTGAACAGGTATGGTATAATAAATTATGGTGGTTATCTATTGTATTTTTACTTTCATCATATTTTGCTTTGGTTTTGATATTCCCGAATTCGAAGCTATCTCTTTACAACCCTTCCTTTTCATAACGTATCATACTTTCATAAATCAGAGTCCATTTTCTGTAGGCTGTTTTTGAACCCAGTTAACGACGGATACTTTTGCTAGTGTATATATATATATATATATATTGTCTGTATCATTTTAACATTTGCTTTTATATTTTATATTTAATTCAATCACCATTCAACCTTTATTCTCACTCTTCTTCGCTCACTTTTCTTAATTAAACTTTGTCTCGCCAGCCGAATTTAACGCATATCTTATTTTTCTTTTAATAATATTATGGGAATTCTTTCCCATTTTTCCTTGTACCTATTTTTGAATTATTCCACGGATTTCTGCCTTTTGGATTATTTTGGATCATCTTCCAATTACGCGATTTCCTTGGATTTTACTTGTGCGAATGGAAATTTAACTAACTTTCTTGAATTTAGATTTTTGGATTTTACCGTCATTGGATACTTTACCTTTCACCAGACTATCTATTCACGCGAAATCACCTTTTTCTTCACCCTATTCCCTCTGATTCACTTTATGTTATCAAGTAAGATCTTTGACTTACTTGCAGTTTCACCAAATACTTTTGCATGCAAAATCCGATCCCGCATTTTGCTAATTCCTACCCTCTGATGAGAAGGAAAGTATTTTTTCGAAACTCCGCGGATTAAGGACTATCCACGTATTTAGTGTTTCCTTTTCAAATTAAATATGTTTTTAACTCTTTTTCGAAGTGTTTTTAACATGTTTTATTAACTATTTGCTCTAATATATATATATATATATATATATATATATATGTGTGTGTAACTTTGTGTGTTTGTGTGTGAGTTCCTATCTCATAGGCTTAGCCATTTCGGAGCCTATCTTTTGCAAATATCACACAAAAGTAATTTATATTTCTGGCAGTGTTCTTCGATATTTTTTGTACACAAATACATTCGATAATTATAAAAAACTCGAAAAAATCTAATGTTAAAAAAATTCTTATTACTGAAAATAATTTTTTTACAGGGGAATATTTTACTTTACACCGATGTAACGTAAATTATCCCCCTCTAAAAATTCTTTTTTCATAGTGGAAGAAAGACTATTTTTAAGATCGTCAAACCCAAATATCAGCTGACATGATATTGTAAATAAACACGAGCGGAATTTGATGAACGACATTATTATTATTATTTTGTTATGTATTTATTTTTTTTATTTGCGAATTTGATGAACGACATTATTATTATTATTTTGTTATGTATTTATTTTTTTATTTGCGAATTTGATGAACGACATTATTATTATTATTTTGTTATTTATTTATTTTTTTATTTGCGAATTTGATGAACGACATTATCATTATTATTTTGTTATTTATTTATTTTTTTATTTGCGAATTTGATGAACGACATTATCATTATTATTTTGTTATTTATTTATTTTTTTATTTGCGAATTTGATGAACGACATTATCATTATTATTTTATTTATTTATTTTTTTGCGAATTTGATGAACGACATTATCATTATTATTTTGTTATTTATTTATTTTTTTATTTGCGAATTTGATGAACGACATTATCATTATTATTTTGTTATTTATTTATTTTTTTGCGAATTTGATGAACGACATTATCATTATTATTTTGTTATTTATTTATTTTTTTGCGAATTTGATGAACGACATTATCATTATTATTTTGTTATTTATTTATTTTCTTACGAATTTGTTCACCGGGCAAATAATTCCTCTAAATATATAATATTTAATAAAGGATTGATTTTATATTAATACCTACGCAATCTGCATAAATTAAAATATCATGATAAGCGTATTGCACGACCGGGCAACGCCGGACGTCCAGCTAGATTGAATATAAACAGAGTTAAGTGCAACAGTCCATGTGAAATAACAGTCGCAAGACATATACGATGATATATTATATCGATGATTGTGCAAGGTTAATTTAAAATCGGATATGACTGGCATTGTCACTACCTTCTCTCGTGAAGTGAAGGAAAGTTTAAATACATGTTGATGAAGTTTTACGTCAGAATCAAGCCTTTTAACATTATCTGCTTTAGTGAATAAAGGATAAAAGTACGAATAATATAACAGATGCTGATCTAACTAAATGACGTCATGTCTTCTTAATCTGACTTACTTTTCATTGACCCCATGAGTGATGTCACAAGACTAAAATGACGGTAATGAAAGGATATCTCTCTATATAAATTTTGATTGCTGAAATTCTCCTCTGGACCAAAGTACCTAGGTTTCCAACAACAGATGCCACATAAAAATTCAATACAGTCACTATGTTATGTAATTTACGACCACCATTTCTGCCACATTAATTCGTGATAATGAAATGCTACATTATATCCGATAAGCAATACCACCACAATCGCCACAGTTCCTATTTTTCTCTCTTACTATTTAGTGCTCCCACCGATACCAGTTGAGAGCGAGTCAAATTCTATATTTTTCTATAGTATTGTGCTTGCAATGCAATTAACTAGTTATTACATACATACACATAACATAATCTTTCCACTTCCAGATCAAAAATAAATTTTCCCTTCTCAAATTCCGCCCATTTTGATTGCCTTACAACTGCCTATTCGCGTATTCTGGATTCTACTTCTGCAATATAAAAACGAATTCTCAAGACATTATGCAATATGACGTCGCTCTCTATAGAAGAATATCGTACTAAAAATCTAACTAAATTAAATCGATTGTCGTCGGTGTCTAAAAATTACAATCATGCTGAGAAAAACAAACAAAATTAAATATATAAACCAATTATCGTTGCTATAAAAAAAACAAAATTACGCATATTAACCAATGGTCATCGCACTCGACAGATTACAATCGTGCGGCAAAAAAATAAATAAAAAATAAACATATTAACCGATTGTCCTCGCTCTCGACAGATTACAATTGTACTGAAAAAAAATTAAAATAAGAAATATTAATCGATTAGCGGCGCTCTATACAGAAGACAATAACGTTTTTAACATGACGACTGTTTACAGGGTTTCATTCAAATTTGACAGAGGCAAGTACTTATCGATGGTTGGGGGTGTCTAATTCCAAAAGCCGTTCTTTACATGGGGACATTAGAGGAGTCTAGTCTGAAAGCCGTTCTAAACATGCGGGAGTTGGGGGTGTCTATTCTGAAAGCCGTTCTTAACATGAGGAGGTTGGGGGTGGCCTACAACAACAACAACAACAACCGTACTTTAATTTTTTATTAGGGGGCTTGTGTCAACCAGGCAACGCCGATTAACGGACTCCGCTAGTATATTTGTATACGTGCGTCTAATATAATTCAAACACGGTGGTGTTCGAATATATGGTTAAATTTTAATTTTATTCATTTAAAGCTGCTTTTTCTCAGTTTGCAACAAAATTTCATAAAACTTTTACAGTTCAGACGGCACTTTCTCAGCTATATTTGAAAATATTTTTTTAAAATTTTCGTTCATTAAAATAAGAGTTATAATTAAATGACTGGTGTCCAAATGTTTTCATATGTAAGAGACGTGAGAGACGGTTTCTTGTAGTTGGCTGTTGATTACCACAGCAACTTTTTTCTCGTTGAGATTTTATCTCCAATGTTTTTTAGTAAAAAACGATATTTTAGTATATTATCATCGGTTACAATTTCTATAATGTATGTATTATCCTTTCTTTTATTTTAATAAATATTCTTTTTTGTATATACAAATAATTTATAAATAAATATAAAGCAAAGCCAAAACTTTAGGGTATTTATTATGTTAATAAAAACAATAATATAGAGAGGTTTCAATGATATATATATATATATATATATATATATATATATATATATATATATATATATATATAATATTTCTTAATTCAGACGTAGATGCACTAGTGGTTCATGCTTGCGCAATCATCAGTGTAGTGTAACAATTCCTGCCAGTAATAAATATATATATACATACGTTTTTACTGACCCCTATATATATATATATATATATATATATATATATATATACTAGCATTTCAGCCCGGCGTTGCCCAGGTGTTTAGAGGTATATGTTGAGCAAAAAAAAGCGGTCTATTTTTTTTAATTTGACCCCTATTATGACCCCTGAGCATTTATTGTTTTGGGCTCAAATCAAATTATTAAGTTAGATCCATGTCCAAGGAACCTGTATCTAAAATTTCAAGTGTTTAGACCCAAAATTGTCGGAGGAGTTTGGTAGAGTTCTCAAAGGCCAAATCGTTGAACTTAACAGATTAATTTCTGGCCGAAACCCGATTACAAAGATTTTCTCAAATCTCAGTACCCTGTATATCAAATTTCGAGTCTGTAGATTTAACATTGACAATTATTGCGTAGGGAAATGTACACACATACACACACAGATACATCCACTTTTCTAGATATAATAGAGTAAATAAAAATATATACGTATACATAAATATATATGGAAACAATTTTGTGTTTACTGAAAACTTTTGACGCAAATATTATGCCACTATAAATCATGTAGAATATCTGCATGAATATAATTACACGTAATAGTTAACTAAAGATGATCATCCAATAAGAACACCGAAAAAACGAATAGGTAATTAACTAAATGAATGTTTATAAGACCATGCAAATTAGCTAGAAATTTTGCTAGTGAATGCAATTCCACAAGCCATATATAAGAAAATTGTATTTTCTTTTTAAATAAATAGAAAAGAGGATTTAGTCGCGTGCAAGCGACTCTATAAGTCACTCCGTTGGTCGATCGGTCGGTCTGTCTGTCTGTAACACTTTTGTACTTGGCCTTTTTGGTTAAGATCAAAGGTCTGTTGTATAGATGCTGTTCTTAGCTTTTTAAGCTTTTCTTGGCCTTTTGGCCAAGATCAAAGTGTGATATCTGTTGCGGCAAGTACTGCAAGCAAAGACCATATATGGGGGCAACCCCACATATAAGACCTTGGTCAATGTAGGGGCAACCCTTCATACCAATTGTCATTATCTAGCTCCCCTACTCCCCGGGGAGTTGGTCCCCATTTCCCCTTCAGTCTTCACATTAAAAATCGGCCTTGCGCCTAATTTGCTCGGTGGGGGAGCAAATAAATACCATTTTCTTGGCCTTTTGGCCAAAAAGCGGTGCAGATCAACGGTAAGCTGTCGGAGTCTTTTGCCGTCTCCCGGTCGGTGCGACAGGGTTGTCCGCTGTCGCCTCTCTTGTACGTACTAGCGTTGGAACCCCTCCTTCGCAAGTTAAGGGACGAGGCGACTACACCAGTCCTGCGCGAGATAGCTCTCCCTGGAGGCACACGAACCAGGGTTTCCGCGTTCGCCGATGACGTCACCGTGTTCGTGTCTTGCCCCACGGACATTCAAGTGGTCACCGAGGCGCTCGCTCGATATGAAGAAGTCACGGGGGCCGTCTTCAATCGCGGTAAGTCGGTGGGTCTGCGGTTGGGTGCCTGGACCGGAGTAAATTCGCTTCCAGGCATCTTCAGTTGGACCGACGGCCCGGTCCGGATCCTTGGTGTGTGGTTCGGACCGGGTCTCCAGCTGAAGAAAAATTGGTCGGAAGTAGAGGCCAAGGTCGAATCCTCTGTTAAGACTTGGGTTCGAAGGAAATTGTCCTTGAAGGGTCGGGCGGAGGCGTGTGCTACATATGTCTTTCCGCTCATCCTTTACCGTCTGTCTGTACTTCCCCTCCCTGCAAAACGACGAATCAGCTTACAGGAGCACCTCGACACACTCTTGTGGAACGAGGGTAAGCATTATGTTTGCAGAGAGGTCTGTGTTCGAAATCCGAGCGAGGGAGGCTTGAGACTGCCCGATCTCCTGTGTCACAAGCACGCAGAGAGGTTGGCCTTCCTGAGCCGTTCATTGTACGTAGACGTTCCATGGGTCACTGCGGTTGAAAGCTCGTTTTCCAATCTCACACCTGACCCCTCGGTCGAAGCACGGCGGAGACCGAGGCTGGAACAAACATTCTACGCCGAATGCCGGTCCACACTTAGAGCGTTGCCGGGGACCAGTGTCCTCGAACAGTCTAGGAACAGGCTTTATCGGGAGCTAGTGGGACGTAGCAAAAAGGAACCGCTAGTGAAACGGACGGGGATGTCGTTGGAGGAGGTCCGCTCCCAGTGGAGTTGGGCGCCGGGACGGGACTTTCTAACAAATTCGGAATTTTCCCTTACCTGGCGACTTGTCCGGAACGCACTGCCCCTCCTTGAGGAACTCAACCTTTACAATGAAGAAACTCTGGTCTACTGCCTGCGCTGCGACGAAGACATGAGAGAAACTGTCGGTCATGCCTTTTTCCGCTGTAGCAGGCTCAAGACCCTCCTAGGGTACGTCAACGAGGTAACGGCTCGCATCGATGCCAAGCGCTGGCTTGAACTCGACGAATCATATTTTGTGGAGAACATTGATCCGCCGCTGCCTAGGGAGAAAAGAATGGGTTTTCTAGCGATACTAGCAGTAGCGAGGATGGTCATATGGATCACACGCCTCAAGCGAGTCCGCGAAGGGATATCTATTCCGGATCGGGATCTGATAGTCTACTTTAAGCATCTGCTTAAAGTAAAGATCAGATGCGATTGGAAGAGGTTGCCTCGAGTGGCCTTTGACAAGAGGTAGGTGCGTGACGCTAGCTTGTGCATCCGACGAGGCGCCAAGTTTGAATTCGTGTTACCAACATAGGCATGGCACATGCGGTACTGGGTCCTACGGAGCCCATCCCGATAGGTTAGACAAATAAAACGTAAAGAGACTCTTGACTGGTGGTACAAATGAGATCCTGTCCCTCGATTTTTTGTTTATTTTTTGGCACTAGAGAACCTTCCGAGGCTACCCCACCACTACCCCCCTATCTTTTTGTTTTATCATCCCCTGATCAACCCCTACTCGAAGGTCGCCACCAAATATATTCCCCCCTTTTGTTTTTAACAATCTATTTATTTTACTCCCAACACCCGATATGAAGTCTTCCCAATCTCCATTAGGGATCTCCCCGCTTGTTTTCGGTGCCCCGAAAAACAGTAGGCGATCTAACTACTTAGATTAGCTTAGGGAGGGACCTTACTAACAATGCACTAGGCAAATTTATTTTTTGTACATTTTTCCTATATTTCCCACTCCCCACTATTTTTCTTCCAAATTCAAGAACTTTTTATTTTTTCTAATGAATTGAACTTTTTTCACACACACACACACATTTTAATATATAAAAAAAAAAAATGCGCACGCACACACACACACACACACACACACATACAGAAATTGTATATATATATCCTTTTTGTAAAAACGCTGGGGTTTTCATTAGTTAGCTTTAGATTCCACAGAGTGAATGAGGTATTGTGGTAAATGTTGCCAGTCAAGAGTAAAGTCGCCACAGACGCCATTCTTACTTTAGTTACAAAGACCCTGCAACACTCCCCTCCCCAGATCTATAGGGCCTTGTGCCTAAATTTGTTTTGTCTCTTGGAGAATTTACTTTTTTAAATGTTTTAATTTCATATTGGAATTTTTTTTGATTGTAATTTTTTCTTTAAACAAAATAAATTAAATATAAAGATCAAAGTGTAGTATCTCTTCTTACTACATGCTGTACTTATGTTTGTAACTTTGTGAAATAAAGTGGGGGATCACTTTTCTGTATTAATTTAATGTCAAATGATCACCCACTTTACAACCAGTCAGTCTCAAAGCTATTCAAGTCATTCTCCAGATCATCACGTTGTTTTTGAAGGATTCCAGTCATTTTAAAACAGTCGTCATTCTTAAGGTCATTCAATTCATCCTTAAGTTCATTAAAGTCATTCTAAGTCATTTACTTTTTACTTATTTGTCATTTCAGCCCATTTTTCGGTCATTTTAGTTTATCTTAAAGAATTTCATGTCAATCCTACATTCACCATTCATTCATTACACGAGAGCACGCGACTAATGGCTATCGACGTTGTTAATACGAATATCAATACACACAAAAGAAAAACGAATTCATAGGAGTATATATATATATATATATATATTATAATATGTCTTCCATATTATATAAACATATTAATATATTTCTATAATTTATTATCTATCTTAATTTTGTATTGGCCACTGTTTAAGTAAATATTGAAAATTAGTAATGATGTATTACCTCCTTATAATAGTCTATGCAAATAATTGATGGCCTTACATAATTCATTCGAGAATGTAGACTAGTATATCTATCTATCTATCTATCTATCTATATATCTATATATATATATATATATATATATATATATATATATATATATATATATACCGCTATAATTTCCTTTTTATTGTGTATTGATATTTCTATGAAACCCTTTTTTTTCTATTAGTATTTATTTGCTTCCCTACGAATACAAAATGTGACACGAGCTCCTTTTTTTTCTATTTATGTAATAAGAAAATACGACTTACTTATACATGGGTCGTGGAATTGCATTCACTTGCAAAAGTTCTAGCTAATCTGCATATTCTTTTAAACATTTATTTTAATTAATTCCCTAATAGTTTTTTTCCGTTTATTAAAGTTTGTACTACATTAGTTAAATTTAATGCAAACAATGTAATGTACAAGCGAATAGATGAGGTGTTCATGGGCTCAATCTCGGAACCAACATATTTGTGGGTTTCTATGAGAAACAATTATTGTCCGTAGCCTTATATCTAATAGAATTCGACACATTTTGATTTTTAATGATGAAACAGAGAGAAATATTTTTTTCTTCTTACAAGATGCACCTTGCCTTAAAGTATGCTCATGAAGGAGACTGTAACTTTACTTTAGCTTTTCCTTTTGTACTGGTAATAAGACAAATCTAATGTACTGGTAATAAGACAAATCTAATGAACTGGTAATAAGACAAATCTAATGTACTGGTAATAAGACAAATCTAATGTACTGGTAATAAGACAAATCTAATGAACTGGTAATAAGACAAATCTAATGAACTGGTAATAAGACAAATCTAATGAACTGGTAATAAGACAAATCTAATGAACTGGTAATAAGACAAATCTAATGAACTGGTAATAAGACAAATCTAATGAACTGGTAATAAGACAAATCTAATGAACTGGTAATAAGACAAATCTAATGAACTGGTAATAAGACAAATCTAATGAACTGGTAATAAGGCAAATCTAATGAACTGGTAATAAGACAAACCTAATGTACTGGTAATAAGACAAATCTAATGTATTGGTAATAAAACAAAGCAAATATGGTAACAAAATCTTCATCCTGTTACTTTACATCAATATACCAATAAACTCTCCTATACACGCTGGAATTCATTTTGCCCTACAAAACTAGAGATCAGTTTAATTTACATCCGAACTCATTGTGACCTTATGATATGTTCTAAAAGCATAATTGGATAAAGAATTGAAAACGACTACGGATACTTTATACAATAACACTCTAGATATGATAAAATCCTTTATTGAACGGAAATTAAATTAATTTTCCCCAAGTAAAAACAAATACAGTGGCTGAATGTCTAATGTTTATTCGTTTACCATGACTAGGGTCAGTAAGTAAAAAAAATTAGCCAAGACAAACGTGCTCAACAGTAGAGAAGTTCTACCCTATAACAATAATGTAATTCATCTATTTACAAATAGTTTCAGTACCGACTACGTGGGTCGAACAGCGTTAAGATTAGACAGTAGAATCCAGCAGCACATACCTTGCAGAATAAAGAATAAGACTTACCTACGAACGGATGTTCTTAGTAACATATCCTGGTTTTCACTAGCAGATCATTTGCTTAAAAACCCGTCTGGTACTACGAACTTCAGCATTGACTCATTTCATATTCTGACTCTTGTTCATTCGAAAATCACCTGAAGATCTTGGAGACCATTACCATTTATTTGAATAGACCTTCTTTTTGTAAACAAAAGGCATAACTTTTAACAGATTCTTCATTGTACATAGATAATACGTAGGCTTATTTTAGATATATAATATTTCCCCGATATTTTCACCCCGTAAATACACTTTAATTTAAACATATTTAAATGTATATTTCCTTCTGGGGATCATCTCATATGTATAAATAAAACGAATTGAACGATTTAAATCTAGTAAATTGAGAGCGGAACAGGTTAGCTGGTCTCACATTGATTTGAATCGTGAATATCAAAAATGTTTCCCCGTATAATTGCAATATGTAAATTTTATACTCAACAAAATATGATGAATATATATATATATATAAATATATATATATATATATATATTTATTTTATTATTAAATATTATTACGTGCATAAAATCGTATACTCATGGACGTGCATGTTTCTAGCTTTCAGCCATCATCAGCATGTGTAAGAATCGAACTCATTCACCATAGTCTGGTATTCTACAAATGAGCTCGGATAGGATACCAGACTAATGTGATCATAACTCATGCTGATGACGGCTGATAGCTAAAATCATGGATCTCCATGAGTAGACCGTTTATGCACATAATATTTAATGATGAAAATAAATAAATACTTTCTATAAAAAAATAAGAGGCAACCCATATATATATATATATATATATATATATATATGAATGAGTCATGTATAACAAAAAGAGCTTACAGGTCTTAAAAAACGTTATGGTAGCGATAAAACAAATTACGGCATTTCGAAGCTGTTAATATCGCTAAATAAGTCCAACAACAAATCGTGTGTGTGTGTTTATATAAAATAGGTTAAAATGTACCTACGAGATAAAAATGTATATTTAAATGGGTGGGTCACCAGCAATTACATCTTTTTTTATACCTATTTTATTATTTCATATTTTATTTTTCAATTACTTAGATCATTGAAATAATTTTAACGTTCGCTAAAAAGTCCTCTTCAGAAAGTTTGTGAAATATTCAAAATGTAGAATAGCGTTATTACCTACTGATAGATGTTTCCAAGAAGTAGGAGAATTTGTAAATGTTTCTTAATATTTTTTCCTGTGTGTTTCCCCTTTTCCTCTGATTATGGTGTCCACTACATGGTCACTAACTTTTTTCTTTACATTTTACGTTTTTCCATTTTTCCCTTTCTTTATTTTTCTTATTTGCTGTAATGTGCATTGGTGCTTTGTCATACAAGTGTGTGTGTTTGTGTGTGTGTTTGAGTTCGTGTATGTGTGTCTATGTATTAGTTTGTGGAATGTTTGTTTATTTCTTATAGTTTGAGTAAGGTTTGTCTTGAATACGTTTTTTGGTAAAGGGGTTCCCATTCAATTTTGATTTTTAGATATTAATTTCTTTCTGTTATGACCTCGTTTTAGTCTTAGTCTGTTGGGATATTCACAATATATATATATATAACTTTTGTTGATACAAAGGAGCGATATTCATAGTGTGTTTCTTAGTGATTTTTTTAATTACATTTTCATCCCAAACACGGCACATAGACACTTTGATGTACGGGTCTACTATCAGGGACATAATCTACAGGGGTACTATGTGGGAAGTTGGACAGCAAGATGTCGGTTCATGTTACACTTGAACTTCTGCATGTCAGTACAGTTGAGGAAGCAGGAACCCGGAAGGGAATTCCAGAGTCCAGCGGTTCTGGGAAAGAAACTTCTGGAGTAGAAGGCTCTCTTACATCTAGGGATTTCTACTGGTGTGATTGGTGTGATTTGCTGCTTATAATTTTACCGAATTTTCAATTTTATAAACCCAATAAATGTATGTTTATTAAACAATAGCGTAAAATTAGATAATATGGATTACATAGTAGGCTCAATAAAGCTCTGTGGCTCCATTAGATAAGCTGAGAGGCTATAAAACTTTTGATTAAAAATAGAACCAAATTCTTTATATAAAAAAATTCAATCGCTGCAGACATTTAATTATTGATATTTTTACTGAAAAGAGATATGATACATAACTACAGGTGTAAAGAGTTTCAAAATAATACAAAAAATTGTAAAAAAATAATACATTAACAAACATTCAACATCTTAATCAAAAAAAAAAAAAGAATAATTGTAGACACGAAAATATAATAAAATAACGAACAGGAAAAAAATAATCAACAAGTACAAGTTTAAACATGAAATGAATATTTTTCATATTTATATTAGATATTTATCTTGTTAGTGCTCTTTAAAAAAATCTTTGCTTTAATCAGGGGCTCTATTATGTCTTACAGTTATATATGATATGACGTCATATATCACGTCATAACATCAGGTAGTGGGGGTGAAGGAAAGTAGATTCCCCGGGCAACGTTGGACAACTTGCTAGTATGTTATAAATATTATCCATATACATATTAAAATATATTATATAGAAATTCCATATATGTATAGTAAATATACATATTATAAATATATTATATAAATTGCATATATTTATATTTTATATATATTTTAAGGGGATTAGACAACAGTCTGAAGGACACAGTATATTTTAATGTATTAGTACAGACTTATTGTCTATCTCAATAAAAACATCGTTTCCGAAACGATCGTACAATTTATTGATTTTATTTGTTCTTCCTTATGGAACCGATTTTTAATTTTAATTATAAATTATCAATCATCTTAATATATATATTACATATATTTTAATATTATAAATACATTATGTACATATATTTTGTGTATATCTTTTATATATTATATACGACATATATGCATTTATTGTGTATATGGTTTTTGTATATTATTATTCGTCGGAAGAAATCCTGCTAAATGTATTGGTCTATGCTTATAAATGCATTACATAAGGTCATTAAATTGGAGATGTCTTGTAACTATATATTTTTATATCGTTTTTGCTTATTTGTTTTAACGTTTTTAGGCGGATAGACATTATATAGTGCTTTACATATATTTTTCGGCTTAAGCAAAGATTTTCGATGAGTTATCTTTTATTATCTGTTTGCAAGATTACTATTTGTTTTTTGGTATCGATTCCCGATTGACATGACCCGCCATGAGTCCGACTACTTGCTTGATTGGTTTCTTTGACTCTGTATAAGAAACGTTTTCTATGATTACTATATTTACATCATTTGCTGTCTATGTCTATATTTTATATCTCGGCATGTCTATCACACTCAATCTGGTAAAATATATCTTTGTTTTTTTTCTTCTTTAATCCTGTATATATCATCGCAGTGGCTCTCCTAAAACTGAAAAAAATCTGAAAAAAAATATTTGTGCTCAATACTTTCAATCTGTTAATTTGTTGGTTGGTTGGTTGTTTTTGTTTTACGGCATATCAACCCTTTTCGGATTATTAAATGCAATTTTGAAGAAATTTTTTTTAATATAATATAATTGTTGTTTTCAAGTCGATTTCTATTCAACCCATAGTTGGAACCCTAACAGGTACTACCACTCCGGGTCAGAGTGGACCTGGGAGCAATGGTAATTAAAGGGTGGCTCCACACTCCCCAAAGTCCGCAAGGTGGGGCCTCACCACTGGATATAGATTAAGGTTATATCCAGGACCGCTAATTTGTTAATATACATATATATATACTAATCAGGCAGTAGATAACAGTCTACTATGCAAAAGAAAATGTAAACTTCAGTCTAATGTATATTTATGTTAATCACAAGCAAATAAAAAAGTACGATGCGAGGACAACTAGAAGTTAAGCTTGGCACAGGAGGCATAAATAAATACCGTGAATTAAAATTCACATCTAAAATATATTTTTCGACAGAATACCTCAAACAAAGATAATGAACCATTATCCCACAAAAGTTTCAACGAATACATATTTCTTTCTATTCGCACAATTATACATATAGCAAAGCTAAAATGTTGCTGGTTTTAATATTTTACGAAAATCCATTATTTGACTTAGTCATGAAATGCAAATACATATTTGAGAAAAGTTTATAAAAATGAGTTAAAATGAAGAATGAACCGAAAGCGGTAATACCAGAGTACATGAAAACTTTTGATAAGATAAAAACGAAGATATGTTAACATATATATATATATATATATATATATATATATATATACAAGTTTATATGTATACAAGTGTATACGTACATGTGTAGAACCACTATTATATATGCATGTACAGCCAAGTTTGTATATAGTCAAGTATATACGTGTATATATTTACACAAGTTTATATGTGTGTGTATACGTACAAGTATGTGTGTGTTTATATACAACTATATGTGTATGTACACGGATATATATATATACATAAGTATGTGTAAATGAACACATATATAAATACGTATGTATTTAATTATATATATGCATATAAAATACGAGGTGTGTTTATACGTTTTTAGATTTTTTTGTACAAACATCTTTAATTTATCGTAGACTCTTGAAAATTAGTATATTTTTGCTACCCATCGTACGAGATGACTGACCAATTTTTGTCATTTCTGGTGCAAATGACCAATTACAGTAAAAATAGGAATAAACCGTACTAAATCCTAATTGTCACAGTTTGTGAATTTCAAATTGCAATCTAGACGCAAGGACACGTAAGAAGAATGATAGGCAATAAAAATCTGTTTAAACATTAACAAAAAATGCCTCATAAACATATCGGATGCTGTAGACTTCGTCTGCACTCTCCTGCACGAATCGGATGCCAATTGGGGCATGGCATAAGACATTTAACGAAGACAGGACGTCTGTTAGTAATTATAACAGGTTAGGGAGGAACACGCAAATTACAGAAAATTACAGCATCAGAGTTAATTGTCCAAATAAATAATTTAATGAAAACAAAATTCTTGTGTCTTTAGAGACAATAGGTGCACAGTTTGATGTCAGCGAAATTATTTGCGATGAACTGAAAATGCGAGAGATTTGCGCCATGTTATCCCCAAGGGTGCCTATAGACAATCAGAAAGAAATGCGTTGTCATGACAACAGGGAAATGATCGAGCTGATCAATTACGATCCCGCAGTTCTTGATGCTCTGGTGACCTGCGATGAAAGCTGCATCTACTGCTATGGGTCAGAGACCAAGAGACAGTTTCTAGTGAAAGCATTATGTCTCTTCCAGACCCAAGAAAACAACGAAACCAAACCAAACTCCATAGGTATAACGAACTTAAAGCATAAAAACCTTTAGTCAAGATTACTTTTTAAATAACCTAAAAATAGTTAATATGCCGTAAAACAAAACAACAAACGAACCAACCTTTTTACAAGTAATTATAATAAAGACATTTGATGACACAAAATCGCAGTAAAATGTCAGAATATAGAAAGTTGACATGATCGACAGATGCAGTTTTCACAGAAAACATTGTGGACGCGGACCAATACTGCTGATGTTAACTTCTCATTTCAATTAACAGAATACGACAGACAAAATAAGATAACTATGATCAATACAAACCGAAGATTGCAGACATTTTCACACATAATCAAGAAAGCATGCCATCGAGATCTTAAACACTATATATATATATATATATATATATATATATTATATGTGTGTGTGTGTGTGCAGCTGTCCCAAAGACGAATTAAGTTTTTTTGCGGTGTTTATCTTAAAGATATGCATATAGGCAAAAGCAATATTCAATAATGCTTGCATAAGAAACTTGAGGTTTAGTATCTTACATCCTGTATGATCTATTAGGAGAGTTTGGATAACCGCTAATACCACCAATAGGAAATTATAAAAAGCTATATATAATGCATACAGCAATGCGTTTACTTTCTAACACACACACACACACACATATATATATATGAGTGAAATTGTTTATGTGTGTGTTTGTGTGTATACATTTCCCTACCAAACTACTCTGTCAATTTTTAATCTACAGCCTAGATATTTGACATAAGGGGTATTGAGACTAAGAGAAATCTTTTTAATCGGTTTCTGACCAGAAATTTGTCTGTTTAAGTTCAACGGTTTGATCTTTGAAAACTCTACAAAACTCCTTCGCTAATTAAGGGTCTAAACACTTGAAATTTTAGATGTATGGTTCTTACACACGGATAAAACTTTTTAACTTGATTTGAGCCCAAAACAATAAATGTTATCGTGAGGTCAAAGTTTTAAAAAAATCGAATTCTTCGGTCTCTACCAAATAACTGAGCTAATTTTTGATCTAAACATTTGAAATTTTACATAAAGTGTATTCAGACATGGGGCAAGCTTTTTAATTTGTTTTTGGCTGAACATGTGGTTGCCTAGCGGTCAAAGTTTTAAAGATTTGACATTTGCAGTCTCTAGCAAACTATTCAACCAATTTTGAGTCAAAACATTTGAAATTTTACATAAAGGGTATTCAGATATGCAGCAATATTTTGTGATCGGTGTTTGGGCAAAAATTCGGCTGCTAAGAAGTCAAACTTGAAAGAGTTCACCTTTGCAGAGTATACCAAACTCCGCCGCCAATTTTGGGTCTAGACACTTGAAATTTTAGATGTATTTTAGCTGGACATGAGTCAAACGTTTTAATACATATATACATATGCATATAAAATTATAAACAGTACATAGAGCCCGAGAAAAGCTAGGTTGAACTGCTAGTATATATATATATATATATATATATATAAACTTTGTGTGTGCGTAGGTTAATTCCTTTCTTACTCGGAAACGACTGGGTCAATTTTTCCGAGATTTTACACGAATGCACTTGATGTGTCTGGGAGTGTTCTTACATAGGCTTTGTATCGAAATCCGTCTGACGAGTATCGGAAATTAATAAGTAAATCAGATTAAAGGAGGAAGTTCGATTTGGATCAAATTTTACACTTTTTTACAACCTAACATTACAAGTGCATTTGAGATCTTTTATCACCGCAGAAGCAGAAACGCCCAACCTATAAAATAAACGTAAGATTCTTTTATAAGAAAGGGGCGCGTTTGAAATGAATTTTATTAGGACACAATTGAATCATGATACTTGACATTTACACATTTAACTTTAATTCAGGTGATTATGCATAAATAATTCTGTTAGTTGGATTTTTGATAAGACAGGCGCGTTTGAAATAAATGTTTCTGATTACAGCACAATTGAACTATAATACCTGACTTTTACATTACAAACTGAAATAAAACGATTATTTACATTCAATTTTATGAAATCTATAGATTTTCTACTGTGCAATATACACTACAATGTATTGTTAACTAAGTCGCTGATGGGAGGCATGTGAAACTTCTTTCCGGTTCACTGCGGTAAGTCTCTAACAAGCAATCAATTGATTAAACAAAAAACTGGGCGAGTACACAATCACAAAAAGCATTATGTGATAGTGAAACATTTGTTGATATTCATAAAATCCTGGACAACGCCGGACCTTCTTGCAATATATATATCAACACTTCTCCTATTTCATTTCTGTGAATATCAGATTAGGCTTTCAAAAGATGTAGACTTCTGACATTTTCACTTAGCAAAACTCAATCGTATTCTTCAAAATAAAAAAAACAAACATTTTCTGTACAATACAACCAAACATAAATAAATATTTGAAGTATTAACCTTCTATCATCACCAAATTTAGCATTTAATAACTCCAAAAAATATTGATATACCGTAAAACAAAAACCCAAAGTGAACAACCATAAATAAATATTTAAAGATGTAAACAAACCGGTTCTAAAAATTACTGGATTCCGCATTAAATAACCTAAAAAGGCTCGATATGCTGCAAAAAACAAAAACAACCAGAATAGAGACAACCACTATTTCATTGACCATTATAGTTTTCTGAATCAAAAAAGCTGCATATGCTAAACTGTTTTCACCGCTACTTGGGCCAAATTTTTATGAGTGTTTTCAGAGAAAATGTTTCATTTTCTTTCAAACACTTTTCCTTTTCTCCTTTATCAGAAGCGTTTTCTAGCCATTCACACAAGAGGGTGGAAATATTTCCCGTTTCACTAGAACGCCAACATCTATTCCTACGTCCTCATATCATGTGGACATTTTTAAGTGTATTTTCGTTTACATCGTAAAAGTGCTTCATTTTAAAACTCTTAATCTAATTAACGAGCTCTAAAAATGAAGCCATAACATTGCTAAACTCCTAAATCATGAAACCTTTGGATTTTTTCAATGCCATTTTTTCAATGCAGGTCAACCTGTTCCTAAAGCAGAAATCCACAAAAGTTAGGTCAGGGAATAAAGGCAGCTGACTTGACTAATATATCATTAAGAGATCATACACTTTCATCCGAATGATCTTATAAAAGCTGTACAGAATTATTTCATTCAATCCTCTATATTTAAACTGTCGGTCATGCAAGTTATCTTTTCATTCCTTATCATAAAATACATTATTTTGAATATATATACTAGCCTATAATGAACGCGAGGCAACATTAAGTATATTGTCCTGTATTACCGCGGTAACGTGGCCTTAAACACTACCTTGAACACTTTGGGTTGATTAACTAATACTATTTACAACGTAGTATATTGCATTATTTCTTTTTTAGATCGCTGGCAACACCATCTGTCTGGTATACAACAGTAAAAACTAACAAATAAAATTATTTTTCCAAAGAAAGATGTTTAAAAACTTGCTGTATCTCGGGGATTGAACACTGTTTGATTAATACGTACCAATTAACATATAATATACATCATTATTTTAACTCTTGACCATGCTGAGCAGATGTATTGCATAAAATAGTATAAAACGAACCCCTGTTAGAATAACTACTACGAGATAAACCCGTGAACAAGAAAAGTAGACAAGAAACCATATGAAAACATACTTACTAGACTTTAGTTTATTTATTCCGTTTAGTCGTAGGGAAATAGATAATAAATATAAATCAACAAAGAAATACATACCTAGAATAATTAAATAAATATTTATAAATAGTATCCTTAAAACATAGTGTTTACTACATAGTTTTGCATTCGCTGTTGTCCAACACGTCAACCTCGGAAACAATGAAGAAAAATTGTTATATCTCACTGTAGAAGGTCGGGGTAAGCCAAAATATTTTATCTATATTTGCACCAAATTTGTTATTAAAATTGATATATGCATATAAATAAATCCATATATAATATTTTGATTGCAGAATTTCCTCTCTGGACCAAAGTATTTTAGGTTTGCAAAACAAATGCCACGTACAAATTTATTATGTCTATGCATTTAGCCACTATCTTATGTAATTTTAAAACGACATTTTAGACACATTTAGTCATTATAATAAAATTCTACGTTTAATCCTAGGGGCAACATCATCACAATCGCAACCATCTTTAGAGAAAGTACTTTCTAATCCCCCCTTAATATCAGGTCCTACCGCTCCCAGTGATCACCGGGAGGAATTCTGTACGTTCGACGTTCTTTTATTCATAACCTCATAGACATAACATAATATTTCTCCTTTCCGATTAAAAAATAATAATGTCTCCATATACTAATTCCGCTCAATCTGATTGATTAAGTTCTGACTATTCCTATATTCCAGGTTAAAGTTATTTACATGTTAATGTACTATTCAAATCTAAATAAATTGCTGCCCTCATTTTCGTATATTTTACATTTATTGCATTTCACTCTGTGTGTATTGTCCCAACTCTCTCGCTTGCTCTTCTTTTTCTCGCTCGCTTTTTACATTTTTTATGCCAAGAGAAAAAATGTCACGACGATGTCGAAGAAAAACAAAAATCATTTATTCGCCCCCCTCTCTCTCTCTCTCTCTCTCGCTAACGTGCTATGTATATTTGTTCCAGTAATTAATTATATTTTACAAACATAGTTAGGTTTTTTGTATGTAATTTGTTTAAATATATTTTATTCAAACCTTCACAATTTATTACGATCGTCGTTAAATTAAAAATACATGCTATGGCAATATCATTTACTGGATTCACGACATTGCACACACGTTAACTTTTTTATAAGTGGGGGAAAATTTGTACATTAGGTTCACCTTCATAATTTATTTTAGTATGACGAATTTTAAAAGGTTTTTATTGTTCTGATTAAGAAAATCTCATTCAAGTTTTGTGGAGACAAGTACTTATATAGATATAGATATAAAGACCTGTATTATACACTGTAGTTCACTGGCTGCCAGGTTTCTACGCACGTGCGATAAACAAATCTACTTCTCTCCCACCGACACTGCCACTCCCAATTTTTATTTTAGCATTTGCGGGTGGGTATGCTGACAACGACTATTACGGTTGTATTTACGGGATTATTGTGCCCCAAAAGAAGGCTGTGAACTCAGAAAGCCGTTCTTTTACATGAAGATATTGGTGGTGTCTATTCGGAAAGCAATTCTTTAGATGGCAGGTTGGAATTTCTAACATTTCATATAATAATACTCAACAAATTGAAGTGTATTGAAAAAAGTTGTAATTGTTTTGTTTTACACGTTAAAAAAGACGACATAAAACTGGAATTGACTTTAATGCTATTGGTGAAAAAGTTGAAAAGAAGAGGAGACTTGAACAAACAACGGAAAACAACTAGGGCTGCTACCACCGATTTTGAATACTCGAAACAGTCCATACGCAGTGAGAATTCCTAACCTCTAAAGCTTCTGTTTTTACTTTCCATTATTGTTCTAATGGACCATTTTGTGTAATTTTATAAATTGATACTGATTTACGCATTCGTTGAATTGCTTTTTTTTCAGTTTCAAACTAAATATTACTGCACCAAAGCAGCAGGAATCGCCAGTGAATGCCAGATTATTAGATTTCAGCCACGGCCGCTATTGGACATCAATAACAACTGCAGTTTATTTTTTGCGAGTGGGGGGGGGGACCAGGCTTCCACCAAACACGCCATGTATGTATGTATGTATGCATGTGTATGTATGTGTATGTATGTATGCATATACATATATATATATATGTATGTGTATGTATACATATGTACGTAGGTATGTGTACATATGTACGCATGTATGTGTACATACATATGTATGTGTACATATGTACGCATGTATGTGTACATACATATGTATGTGTACATATGTACGCATGTATGTGTACATATGTACGCATGTATGTGTATGTAGGTATGTGTACATATGTACGCATGTATGTGTATGTAGGTATGTGTACATATGTATGTATGTGTATGTAGGTATGTGTACATATGTACGTATGTATGTGTATGTAGGTATGTGTACATATGTACGTATGTATGTGCATACACGTATGTATGTGTATGTGTGAATCTATATGTATGTATGTATGTGTAAATATATATATATATGTATGTATGTATGTGTAAATATATATATATGTGTGTGTATGTATGTGTACATATATACGAAGGACATGCAATAAGTAATGCCCCTGACTCACTTCCAGTTGTCTGATCTAGCTGAAATGTTTCGTGTGCAATGATTTATATATCTACGGGTTATGTGGCAAATTATAGATCTGAATTAATTGTGGTTTCTGTTTTACAGGTGGTTGAACTGAGTCAGGTGTGAAATGGAGCCTGTTGAATGCCGAGCAGTGATCCGGTTTTTGTATTTGAAAGGACGCACACCACAGGAGACTTTTGATGAAATGAAAGAAACTTATGGTGATAATGCCCCATCATATGACCTTGTAAAACGCTGGCATCGTTAATTCAAACATGGCCGGAAGTCTGTGGAAACAGCTCCCAGACCTGGTCGCCTCCCCCTTCTGCCATTGATGAGGAATCTGTCCGTCAAGTTGAAGCTACCATTTTGGAAGATTGGCGCATTACTATTCGCCATATAGCCCTAGATGTCAAGATTTATACAGGGTGTGTGGAAACTATCATTCATGAACATATGCATAAGGTTTCTGCTAGAGGGATTCCCAAGTTGCTCACACCATTCCAGAAGTGAGAACGCGTCGAGTGCTCGAGGATTAATTTGGAGATGTGCCAAGAAGATGAGTCAAAGTTTTTCAAAAGACTGATTACACAGGATGAAACCTGGGTCCATCACTATGATCCAGAGACCAAAACCCAGCCAATGCAGTGAAAGCACTTGGACTCACAACCTCCAAAGAAGGCAAAGGTGCAGCCCTCCGCTGTCAAGGTCATGCTCACAGTCTTCGAGGACGGAGTAGTGATGAGAGATTTCCTGGCAACGGGTACCACAATTACAGGAGCCTATTATGCTTTACTTTTGATGAAATTAAGGGAAGCTATCAAAATCAAGAGGCGGGGACAGATCAGCAAATGTACCCTCCTCCTGCAGGACAACGCTCCGGTCCACAACTCGCATGTCGCCAGATCAGAAGCACGGCCGTGTGGTTATGAAATCCTCCCTACTCTTCTGACATTGCACCCTCTGACTTTCACCTCTCTCCAGCCATTAAGCTGTTTTTGAAAGGAAAGCGTTTCCCAGATGATGCAGCCTTGATTTCTGAAGTCACGTCGTGGTTGGAGCACCAACCTGGGGTGTTCTACAAAAACGGTCTCCAGAGCTGCATCAAATGACGGGAGAAATGCATAAATCTGGGTGGTTCCTATGTAGAGAAATACCAATAACTGTGCCAAGCTCTACTGCTATGAGAAGGTGGTCAGGGGCATTATTTATTGCACGCCTCTCGTATATGTGTATATATGTATGTGTACATATATATATGTGTATGTATGTACGTGTGCATATATATATGCGTATGTATGTATGTGTACATATATATATGTGTATGTATGTATGTGTACATATATATATGTGTATGTATGTATGTGTACATATATATATATGTGTATGTATGTATGTGTACATATATATATGTGTATGTATGTATGTGTACATATATATATGTGTATGTATGTATGTGTACATATATATATATGTGTATGTATGTATGTGTACATATATATATGTGTATGTATGTATGTGTACATATATATATATGTGTATGTATGTATGTGTACATATATATATGTGTATGTATGTATGTGTACATATATATATGTGTATGTATGTGTACATATATATATGTGTATGTATGTGTACATATATATATGTGTATGTATGTGTACATATATATATGTGTATGTATGTGTACATATATATATGTGTATGTATGTGTACATATATATTTGTGTATGCATGTGTACATATATATTTGTGCGTGTACATATATATATGCATGTATGTGTACACATATATATGTGCGTGTACATATATATATATGCATGTATGTGTACATATATATGTGCGTGTATGTGTACATATATATATGTATGTGTACATATATATATGTATGTGTACATATATATATGTATGTGTACATATATATATGTATGTGTACATATATATATGTATGTGTACATATATATATGTATGTGTACATATATGTATGTATGTGTACATATATGTATGTATGTGTACATATATATATGTATGTATGTGTACATATATATATGTATGTATGTGTACATATATATGTATGTGTACATATATATATGTATGTGTACATATATATATGTATGCATGTGTACATATATATATATATATGTATGTATGGATGTGTACGTATATATATATATATATGCATATGTACATATATATATGTCTTCATGTTTACATATATATACACATGCATACATATACATATGTATATATGCATGTACTTATATTTGTATGCATGTGTAAATATATGTGTGTATATATGTATGTGTATATATATATATGTGTGTGTGTGTGTGTAGATGTGTGTGTGTATACTAAGTTATACAAATATATTTATGGCAATTAATAGCACAGGTTTAAACATTTTATTCCTGTAAAGAATTGTCAGAGTAAAATATGTCAATCACATATATATTATCATTACATCAGTTTATGTTTTCACTGAATATATCAACACATATTTTCATTTATTTTTTTAAATATCGTTTTGAACTATTTTACTTCAGTTTTAGATTGTGTGTGTGTTTTTTTTAAAGAAACTCATTGGAATAATCGTCCACTTGACGGAAGTATGGTTTCTAATATTAACCAAATTTAAATTCAGAAAAGCAGCAGGAAGCGTATTTTTGCTAGTATATGTGACAAACGAACTTATTCATCCCCCCGGAGGAAGAGTCGGTAATGACTGAGTGGATAGTATAATGAAAAATGGACATATACTTCGTTATCCTTGGAGAGAGTAATGTCTGAGAATATTGCTATGACCAGAGAACAGGTTCTACTCTACCATCCCCCAAAGAAGGAATTTGTTTTGGGTAGGATAGACTCATTACAATAAACAACATATTACACGTAAAAGGAGTTAATGCGTGGAAGGATGGTCTCATAACAATAAAACGGATACAACACTAATCACCCACCACGTTTATTGCGCATTAAAAGACAGCACATTCGTCTGAAATTGCATTGAGCTTTTAAAAGTAGTGATAGAATATACTTCGATTTAAAATAGACACCTTCATTAGTAGATGCTCATTCCCTCAGAAGAGAAGTTGTAAGCCTGTATCTGCTATATCATTATTTTTCACGGAAAGTGCCTGTCCGATCAATGCCCCCTAGCTAAACTTTCACAAAAGCACTCGACCAGCTACAACCAATATCGACAATTTCGCCACTATCTGTGCCAAAGTCTAAACGCAGATTCCACGAACACAGTTGTTTTCTTGGAACTGCGCGACTTCGGAACAAAGTTCTATTGCCATTCTTCCCAGCCGACTACAGTATGGTAATCTTCAAGTTCTTGAACTGCCCCTTTAATAATCATATTGTAACCAACTTACACTAAAAACGATGGCTACACAACCACCTTACATTTATAACTCTAATGTAATAACAGCATGTTTGGCACTAAGTATTTACTTATCACAAAGAATTATACTTTAAAAAATTAAGCAAACAAAGTATTGAGCATAAGTAGACTATTTAAAAACATATAAATATAAACTTAGTATATCTATGATCATTGCATTATATTAGCAACTATCTTTTGTTCGTAAGTGACACTCAATATGGTTTCCGTTCTGCTAGATCTACAGCAGATGTGCTTACAGGTATATCGCATAGGATTAGCAAATCTCTCGACGGTGGCAATCTTTCTAGGGCAATTGCTCTTGACATATCTAAAGCCTTTGATAGGGTATGGCTTTAAAGGTTTACTTCATAAGATCGCTAGCTATGGTATAGCTGGAAATGTCTTCTTAATTATTAAATCATTTCTTTCTGATAGGTTCATAAGAGTAGTAGTTGAGGGGCAAAAATCAGAAGCTCACAGTATTAATGCCGGTGTCCATCAGGGGTCCATCCTGAGCCCAACTCTTTTCCTGATCTACATTAATGATCTTCCAAATCACATCCTTACATCATTTGTAGACATTTATGCTGACGACACTACCATTTATGGTAGCACATCTAAGACAGTAAACGACCAAGTTCTCTCCAATTCTCTCTCCTCTGATCTTGAGCACGTAGTACAATGGGGAAAGGAGTGGCTGGTTACTTTTAATGTATCTAAAACCAAGCTTCTCTCTTTACATCATCAACATTCTGATCCACATCTGGCATCAATTGAAATGAATGGCTCTCGTCTTCAGGAGGCCTCAAGTTTTGACAAGCTTCTGGGCTTGACCATTACTCCTGATCTTAAATGGAACACGTACATCAAATCTGTTGCCAAGGCCGCTGGAAAAATGGTGGGATCTTTCTATCGATCCGGTAAATATCTCACTGCTGATGCTATTCTCTATCTATGTAAGAGACAGGTACGTCCTAGGATGGAATACTGTTGCCACATCTGGGCAGGAGCTGCTAGAAATGGCTTGTCCTGCCTTGATAGAGTTCAAAATAGACTTCGTAGCCTCGTAGGAGATGTCCTTTTCTCCTCCTTGCAACCTCTATCTCACAGAAGAGATGTTGCGAGTTTGTCTCTGATGTATCGTTATTTTCATGGAAAGTGTTCGACTGAGCTTCAATCTATGGTCCCCCCTCGCCAAACTTTCACAAGAAACACTCGTCTAGCTGTAAACACTATCAATAATCCCCCCCACTCTTTATCTGTGCCTAAACCTAAACGTAGATTCCATGAACAAAGCTTCTTTCTTAGAACTGCACACCTGTGGAATTGTCTTCCGTTTTCCTGCTTTCCGGCTGACTACAATATGGTTGTGTTCAAGTCTAACGTAAATAAGTTCTTGATTAGCCGTTCCATATAAGTTATCAAATTTACCAAATTTTCATTACTAATGATTACTATATTGTCCAATTTCTACTGTACACTCTTTAACCCTTATCCTGGAGTGGCCTCTTGGCCTTGATAATGTGGTGATGCCTATGTAAAAAAAAAGTGTAATTTTGATGTGTATTTACACCAGGTAATTGTTGGTGGCAATAAAAATAGGGGACTGTGAAACATCTGTTGATCATCATTCAATCCTAGGAATGTAGGGTCTCTTCACTAGTATATATATATATATATATATATATATATATATATTATATATACACTTTAAATATGCATGGAAAATAAATAAGCTTACCTGTGCTAAGCCAATGGAAAATTTCTGTGTTTTATAATAGAAATGTGAAATTCCTTGTTCACCTTGACAGTCTATTTTCAGTATAAATGCGTATATATTGGATGAAACCTGAAAATCGTTGGGCCACTGGGAAATATAGCACTGCATCTGAACCAGTGAAAGGTTTCGAGTACACGCATCGAAATATGAAGTCATTTAAGCTCTTTATGATCGAAATAGGGAAAGGATTAATAGAGGTTTTGATCGAACAGAAACTTCAAGAATTATATTCGTTTTCGTTCCCTCAATAATTGCGTTTTTCCAAGACTTTTCACGGAAATATGGATTCGTATACCCATAATTAAATGTAGTAAAAGATTGCAAATAAAAACCACATATTTACCATGTGAACGTCGGATGGCTGCGAGTGTAGGTATTCATATAAAACGCAATGATCTAAAATATAATTTTCTTTAAAATGTTAACAATTTAGAATGTATTAGTCTTTGGAAGACGCAGTTTGTGTTCAAATCGATACCAACGCAGAATAATAATCCCAGCATGCAATGTTCTAATGCAGCCGGTTCTTACATGATCATTCCTATTGAAAAAATAACTATTGAAACTAATGCCAACGACATAATTGAGGCAGTCAAAAGTAGCACCATGATGATTCTTACAGAATTCGTTTTTCTTTCTACTAGGATTTCAACGCGGCGTTGCCCGGATGTTTGGAGGTGTGTGTTGAGCATAGAAAAATATGGTAGTAGGAAGGCAGGTTCGAACCCGTACCGCGAAGGAGGAATAGAACGAGGAAAAAACGTGACGTTTTTACTGTTACGGCCCCCGCCAAACCGGAAGTGACGTAGTTTAAATTAAGGCTAGAAAATCGAAAGGAGAGGATGACTTTCGAAAATATCGGCGAAAAAAGCGACCCCTCTCTGTAGAAAAGCGCATAGTTGAAGGTGAAGATATTAATGTTTTTAGCCAATTTTTCGATATTTGTCGTGTGAAAGGTCGAACTTCAAAACGATACTGATCTTGATAAAATTCGTCGGCTCTGTCGAAAATTTTAAACTGATATCTAAACATACATATATTTATATATTTGTGACTAAAAATTTTCGACCCAAACCGATTAAAAAGCTTGCCCTATGTCTGAACACCCTTTATGTCAAATTTCAAATGTTTAGACCAGAAATTGTCTGAGTAATTTGGTAGAGACCGCAGAGGTCAATTTTTTAAAACTTTGGCCCCTATTATGACACCTTAAAATGTATTGTTTTGGGCTCAAATCAAGTTATTAAGTTAGATTTATATCCAAGGAACCTATATCCAAAATTTCAAGTATTTAGACCCAAGATTGGCGGAGGAGTTTGGTAGAGTTCTCAAATGTCAAAGTGTTGGACTTTGACCCCTTAATCGCCAAATATCTGACCGAAAACCGATTACGTCGATTTTCACAAATCTCAGTACCCTGTATATAAAATTTCGAGTCTGTAGACTTAACATTCACAGAGTTATTGCGTAGGGAAACACACACACAGACACGTTTACTTTTGTAGATGGTATTTATTTTCTCCCCCACCGAGAAAATTAGGCACAAGGCCGATTTTTAATGTGAGGAGTGAAGGGGAAATGGGGACCAACTCCCCGGGGAGTAGGGGAGCTGGATAGTGACAATTGGTGTGAAGGGTTGCCCCTACATTGACCAAGGTCTTATATGTGGGATTGCTCCCACATATGGTCTTTGCTTGTAGTATCTGCCGGAACAGATACTACACTTTGATTTTTGATCTACTTTTGTAGATATATAGATATATACTAGCATGGGTGCCCGGCGTTGCCCTGGTGTTTGGAGGTGTATGCTGAGAAAAAAACCCAAATATAAACACGGTCAATTTTTTAAAATTTGCTACTATTATTACCCCTAAAATTTATTGTTTTGGGCTCAAATCGGGTTATTAAGTTAGATTCATGTCCAAGGAACCTATATCGAAAATTTAAAGTGTTTAGACCCCAAATTGTCGGAGGGGTTTGACAGAGTTCTCAAAGATAAACTCGTTGAACTTTGACCCACTTAACAGCCAAATGTCTGGCCGAAAACCGATCACAACGATTTTCCCAAATCTCAGTACACTGTATATCAAATTTCGAGTCTGTAGACTTAAAATTAACAGAGTTATTGCGAAGGAAAATGTACACAGACACATAGACAGACAGACATACAGACACACACACAGATACACAGACACGTTCACGTTTATAGATATACTAGCATTTCAGCCCGGCATTGCTCGGGTGTTTGGATGTGTATGTTGAGCCAAAAAAAAGTGGTAGTAGGAAGGCAGGCTCGAACACCTACCGCAAAAGAGGAAAAGAACGGGGTAAAACCTAACGTTTATGCTGTTACGACCACCGCCAAACCGGAAGCGACATTTTTTTAAAATTAAGGCTAGACAATCTAAAGGAGATCATAACTTTCAAAAATATCGGCGAAAAAAGTGACCCCCCCTGTAGAAAAGTGCCTAGTTGAAGAAGGTATTAATATTTTTAGCCAATTTTTCGATATCTGTCGTATGAAAGATCGCACTTCAAAACGATACTGATCTTGGTAAAATCCGTCGCCTTCATCGAAAGTTTAAGGCAGACATTCAAACATACATACATTTATATATTGGTAACTGACAATTTTCGACCCAAACTGATGAAAAAGCTTGCCCTATCTCTGAATACCTTTTATGTAAAGTTTCAAATATTTAGACCAGAAATTGTGTGAGTAATTTGGAAGAGACCACAGAGGTCAATTTTTTTAACTTTGGCCCCTATTATGACACCTTAAAATGTATTGTTTTGGGCTTAAATCAAGTTATTAAGTTAGATTTATGTCCAAGGAACCTATATCTAAAATTTCAAGTACGTAGATCCAAAATTGTCGGAGGAGTTTGGTAAAGGTCCCAAATGTCAAATCGTTGAACTTAATGACCCCTTAATCGCCAAATGTCTGACCAAAAACCGATCACATCGATTTTCCCAAATCTCAGTACCCTGTACATCAAATTTCGAGTCTGTAGACTAAAAATTGACACAGTTATTGCGTAGGGAAATGTACACAGGAACACGAACACACAGAGACACGTTCACTTATATATATATATATATATATAGATTTTGCATTACAAATTTTTAACAAACATAGGACATCACTCTCGCTAAACTTTAGAATATAGTGAAACGTCAGTCATATAAATACCGCCTTAAAACCTCATTTGTACGCAATCATACCCACACGTTCGATCTCGGTGCTTAGGTTAAAGACAGGTTTTTAGCTCCATTTATCTTCGAAATCATTACATTTAAATGTAATATTTCCGAAGTAATTGCTCGATTTTTTTGTGTCCAGTTCATATACCTGTGATATAGTAATTTATTTATTAAAATATCTTGTTGCACTCTTTTGTTCACAATCAAGACGCATAGGTTTATTTAGTCGTATAATTCCGTATGTTATATTTACTGGCATCATAAAAAATAATTATATCACCGTAATATTAATCTTGTAGGCGTAAAGATAATCAAACGAAAAAGACAGTAATTATTTATTGAATTACATTGCTTTTAAAATAGCACCATTTATTAATTCACTTAACACGTATCCATTCTTAGTCACTTATTCTAATACTAGCAACGATTTTATTTTTAATATGATCTGACGTCATTTCCACCAATCACAGGCATATATATATTGTCATTCTAATGATCATTTTATCACATATTATAACCTTCCTCTTATTGAAAACAATACTTTTTTTGCGTCTGTCTTTTTAATAGTAGGCTCTGCTATTTTTTCGCCACATCTTTACAACTAGTTGAGATTTAGAGCTGACAGAAACATGGCTACACATACATTTCTTATAATGAAAAATAAAATTAATCTAATTACATCATATAGAGAAAATTAATAGATATATTGAGTCGCATCGTAAACCACGTATGAATTAATTATTTATTAATTTAATTGTAGCCTTTCAACATAGATATCCCTTTTTTCACACTCAACTAGCAACCACTTCATTGAGGAGGTTTGTAGATATTAGAATGTTTTCAACTCTAATAGCCCCATTTTCGAATCACGTGGGGTTTTAATTGCATCTAATGCTCTTTTTTTAACCGTATAAACATGCAAAAATCTACATGTACTATAAGCATTTTGCTGCTCCTTTGATACCTATAAAGCTGACCTCTATCACAGCAGTCATTAATGTGTTTAATGGTGATATGTAGTGTTTAGGTAGAATGAAAGTTTCGAAAAATCCTCGACCGTAATTTTGATCATCTCTAAGGTAGAAACGGGACGAGAGAAAAGTGTCATAAAATGTTAAGCGCATGTCTTAATTTTAGAGTATAAGTTTGTTAATCTATTATAATATGTACCCTGTCTTTTACTGCATATTAGAAGATGAACATGGATTCTATTCCTACAGTTCTTTCACTCATACTTACTAAAATACGCTTACGTTATATCTGTTAAATATCATTTACTTCTGGTCTCACGAATCAATATATCGTTGTACTACTGCCCTTTTTGATCTCATCTACAACTATTTACTATCGCTTAAATTAACCAAACAACTGTTTTAACGAGCTAACCCATTCAATTCAGTGAAAATGTGTCCTATATTTCTCCCTCGTAGAGGATAGGTAAACATTAAACTTTTCAAAATATAACTGGAACATTTTGTCAAATCCATACACTATACAGACACAGAAATATCATCTTAGGCGGAAATATACTTACTCTTACAATACCCACACACATATTTAGGGGATGTATGGGGCATTAGATAACATATTTGATTATTTAATAAAACAAAAGCCCAACTCCTTTCACCATCAAAGCTAGGACTACTGTGTTTTCAACCGTTGAAAAAAAAATGGCTGCCTCCTTTATTTTGAAAAAACTCTTAAAAGTAACTTTCCCCTCGGACTTTAAATAAATGACAAATGTTTAATCTCTTAAGGTTGGAAAAATGGTTCATTTATTTTATTATTTCAAGAAAGTATATGAGTATAAATGTAATCCTCTGGATATATAAGCTCTTGATTTGACATGATGAAATGCTCTTACAATATATTTGAAAGTGCAGCTAAGAGCACTTTCTATGACAGAGTAGAAAATCGACTATTGGATCTAATGAAGGGTGTCGTTTTTTTTTCAAAGAATAGACGTTGCTAGTCTCCTTTTAGTTTACCGCTGTTTCCATGGACGTTGCCAGACTAAGCTTCAATCTTAAGGTCAAACTTGTAAGACATTTGCTTTAAGAACTTTGTCAACACTTTTCCTGATCAATGTCAATGATCTCGCAAATAATGTTAAGATCATTCGTAGATATTTATGCTGACGACACTACCATCCGTAGCAACACTTCAAAGGCCGTAAATGACCAAGTTCTCTCTGATTCTCTCTCGTCAGATCTTAAGCACGCGGTACAATGAGAAAAGAGGTGGCTAATTAATTTTAATGCAGCTTTAACCAAGCTTCTATCTTTACATCATCAACGATCTAATTCCCGTCTGGCATCAATTAAAATGAATGGCCCTCGTCTTGGGGAGGCTCCATAATTTGACAAGCTTCTGGGTCTGGCCTTTACTCCTTATCTGAAATGGAACATGTACATCTAATCCGTTGCCAAGGTCGGTGGAAAAACGGTGGGATCATTCTACCGCTCAAGTAGATATCTACCTATATAAGAGCCAAGGAGGGAGTACTGCTGACACATCTGGGCAGTATCTGCTATAAGCATATTATCCCGCATTGTCCGATCAAAATAGACTTTCTAGTCTAGTGGGTGATGAATTTTTCCTTTCCCTGCAACCTCTTTCCCACAGAAGAGATGTTGCGAGCCTGTCTCTGCTTAATAAAATTATTTTATGACAAATACTCGCCTGAGCTCCCATCTGTGATAGCCCTCGCTAAACTTTCATAAAAAACACTCGTCTACTGAAACCACTATAAATAATTTCCCCCACTTGTTATCTGTGCCTAAACCTAAACGTAGATTCCATAAATAAAGCGTCTTTCGTAGAACTGCACACCTATGGAACTCTCTTCCGTTTGCCTGCTTTCCAGCTGATTACAATATGGTTGTCTTCAAGTCCAATGTAAACAAGTTCTTGATTAGCTGTCCCCTTAAGTAATGCAATTTATCAAATTTCCACTATTAACGATTACTACGATATTGTCCGATTGACTACTGTACACTTATTAACCTTTATACTTGGGCGGCCTCCGGGCTTTGAAAAAAAAAAACAAAAAAAAAACATAGCATCAGATGGAATGTCGATGCACAAAAGTTATTTACAAAATCTTTTCTGTATGTATAACACATTACGGCGAAACACCTACTCGTTAAATTACAACTTAGTTGTTTTCAACTCCAATGACAACAAATTTTTGCCATCACCTTCCCTCATAAGCAACCAAACACAGTACATATCATTGATCAATCTTAGTACTCCAATAATCTTCTTCATATTTCGACAATCATTCCATTTGTTTAAGATTTATCCTTTACTAGTAGGTCACCCGGCATTGCCCGGTCGTAAAATACGCTTAAATAATGATATGCTGATTAATGTAGATTTCATATTTATTATTATATTATATTGGATCCAGTATATAGTAGTGGTTAAAACAGTTTTGAAAATAATGACTCGCCGAGAATCGAAACAAAAACCTTTAGCTTACAATTTACTTTTTCTTTTGGTGTTAATGCCTGAGTTATAAACACATGTTTGCTACAAGGTTAAAAATTAAAACCTGAACCGATAGCTATTACGTTACGCATGCATATTCGTAATGCTGTTGTTCGAGCTTCATCTGACCAATTCCATTTTTTATTCAAAATTTTTTTTATTTAAAATTTTTTTATTCAAATTTTTATTTATTTAAAATTGCTTTTTTATTCAAATTTTTTTTATTCCCAATTTTTTTTATTCAAATTTTTTTAATTTTATTTAAAATTGCTTTTTTATTCACACTTTTTTCATTCCCAATTTTTTTTATTCCAAAAATTTTTTTATTTAAATTTTTTTTTTCAATTTTTTTATTATTTAAAAATGAATGTAATTGATATGTATTCATAACTGAACAAAGCCTCAACTAAGGCATAAACAACAATTAAAATTGTAGATTCCGTCATCTATATACTCTAACAGATAAAATGTTTTTTTTTATCATAATGCGTTTGTTTTTCACTGTACGTTATTAAGTGAACTTCAATGCGATGTCGTTGTGGTTATTAACGTAGCATAGGTTTTGTATTTGTGCGAGTGCCACGCATAAGAACACGTACGACATTTTCTTACCTCAATATTGATTTTTATCTCACAGGCATGTAAACTATGTAACTGCCGAAGCACACATGGAGTTATAAGTTGATTTATAACGTAGCGAGAGATGATGCTGTATCAGTCTCGTTTAAAGCCTTAGTCAAACCAAACCAGACGTTTGTGGAACGGACACTCATAAGACACACCCACCAGGAGTAGTTAGCGGTTTGATATATTTACATAAACAATTACATACCATTATTCACCAAATCTGTGAAATAGTAAAAGAACTGAATTATAAAAGGCTTTATGTTGTGTATAAAACTCCCATTTCGCTGCACAGGTGATAAATTAAAATACTTGTACACGGACAATTAACAATCCAGTTTCCATCTGATGGACTATCTATAGTTCATATATTACAAGCGGAAAATCACGTTACTGACGTCATGTTCGCATTGTCACTTAACATCCGTAACCAGTAACTAAAGTGATGCATCCATGATCTCTGTTGTGCGGCTCCATAAAGTACAATAGACACTAAAATACTAATTTATAATATAATTCTCTACTGTCGTTTCTAATATATGCATGTATGTATTTCTTCCTAAAACTTACGATAGAGGCGACAGATTTTTACGAGATTATTATCGTTTGAAGCTCGACCCTTCGGATTACAAATATCGAAAAATTGGCTAAAAACATTAATTCCTTCACCCTCAATTAGGCACTTTTCTACAAGGAAAGGTCGCTTTTTTGCCGATAATTTCGAAAGAGATTCCCTCTTTTCGATTTACTAGCTTTAATTTAAACCTTCGCCATTTCCGGTTTGGCGATGGACACAACAGCAAAGACGTTACGTTTTATTTTCCACGTTCTTTTCTTCCTTCACGGTAACGGTTCCAGCCTGCCAGCCTACTACCACTTTTCTTTTCATTTTTGCTCAACACACACACACCTCCAAACACCCGGGCAACACACACCTTCACACACACACACACACACACACACACACACACACACACACACACAGTAAATGATCTAAGACCTTACATGCATCAAACTATCATTACCATTCATCGGATGAACATTATTTAATTATTCATTATATTAAAATTTGTTACGCATTCGATGGATCACATCTTAAAAGACAGATATAGTAAAATAGACACACTGGTTCACTGTAGTTACCAAGGTTAAGTAACACTCATCCCGCTCTAATTAAGTTGGTGACTGTTTTGGGAATAACTGGTTTAAACTGTAACGGGTCCCTATATAAAATGGTACAAGTTATCAACAAATGCTTTGTTTTTTCAATTTTCTTACTTTGTACTGGCTTCGGATGGGGCATTTTACCGGATGCCAACTATTCATTTGCTTCCTCATAGATTAAAGATCTTTTTTAGACTAATCGTCGCTTTAAGTGCAAATGTTTGTATTTCACTTGCAGCTAGTTCCCCGTGTATATTGGCCAGATACTTTTTGGAAATTACGGCATAATCCCGTTGATACACCGATTCTTGTTAGATTGTCAAAGTTAAGCGGCGTTTAGCCTGGCGAGTACTTAAATGGGTGAACATATAGGAATATTAGTATATTACTTGCCACTGGACTCAAGCATTGGCGACTGAGGGGAGGTGTGATTGCAGATTGCACAGCTCTTGTTTCACGATTACACGCGCAGCTACTAAATTGTATCCATCGTCTTTTGAAACTGAACGGAGGCAATGCAGTTTTAAAATTTGTTTCATCAGTCCAGTTACTCCTATAATTACTGGGATGTTGGAGATCATGAAAAGAATTCAGTTTCTTTTAATGTCGAACAATGTTTAACCCAGAATCATGTTGCACAGGGTGCAATCTTATATTGAAAATCGACAAGAAACTAGCAACGGGTTTGTCGCCGAACTGTTTGTGACGTAAGTTTAGAAAGCAATACCACGTCGAATCAATTGCCTCTTTCTCTTCCCCACCCCCGCACACAAAAAAAAACAGGATGAAGGGGTTATTGTTATTAAGAGGTGCGAGCGAACTAATGTCCAAGCAAACGAAAATAAACAATGGAATCATCGGGCTTGTGACGACCTGGATCCATGACGTCAACTCGTTTATGGGTCAGACCAGGCAAACGAAAATAAACAATGAAATCCCTGGGAATGTAAGCAGAGGGCAAGCAAACTAATGTCCAAGCAAACGAAAATAAACAATGGAATTCCCGGGCTTGTGACGACCTGGATCCATGACATCAAATCCGTTATAGGTCAAACCAAAAACTAGCGAAAAGTGTTAATAAGAGCTGGCGAGTAACTGGGTTAAGAGGTCGAAGATACTTCAATAAAAGAGAAAAGATAAACAAAAC
Organism: Euprymna scolopes; assembly: GCF_053919585.1. Lineage (NCBI taxonomy): Eukaryota > Metazoa > Mollusca > Cephalopoda > Sepiida > Sepiolidae > Euprymna > Euprymna scolopes. The sequence continues at coordinate 181,234,164 of NC_136483.1, forward strand.
AGGGCAGACAGGCAGAGAGACGGACAGTTGAGGGACGAAATATCTCAGTTCGTGACCACCCCTATCACTAACACCCACCTCCGTCATTGTGCTGAAATGTGTATATTTAATATATCGTAAAATAAACTTTTTATGAATAAAGTGTCTCGTATTCATTGATAAATGAATTAACTGTCCATTTTAATCGCTAGATGATCACCGGCCAAACACATATATGTAACATTATTACGTAACCTTAGTCTACTGGGTTTACACATCCATGGTAAATGGTTTCACTAGATCTAACACACAGTTCGATATCAGTGTGGGAACTGTGCGTGCGATTATTCGCGAGGAACCGAGGATTCTGAAGGTTTTTGCGAAGTTTATCCCAAAGTTGCCCTGAGAAAATAAAAAGACGTTGACATGACAACAGAGAAATTATCAAACTTATCTTTTCAGATCCCGCAGTTCTTGATGCTCTGGTGACCTACTAGAATAGCGAGCTGTATTATAATTAGGTATTAAAACAGCGAACTGATAAAGACCACTAGACCAACGAGTCATACGAGCAGGAACAAAAGAAGCAGGAAAACAAGTCATAATAGTATTTGTAGTTTTAGTCATCGAAGATAAAGCCATCCATTAATACTTACTATGTACAAGATTTTGTGTCGCTCAATTTCGAAATTCTAGTTAAAATAAATTGCTTAATGACAACACAGCATATTGAGTGAATATAAACTTTTGTTTATATCAACATTTTTCTCGATGTTTAAACAAAAGTTTAACTAACACACACACACATACATATATCATAAATGTGTATATGTTTATAAATTAATACGTATGTGTTTAAATCTTAAACCAATTAACCGATCATCATTGCAATCTAGTTCTCCGTTGATAGTTGCAAGTGGTTGCTATATAGGCTATATTTACTTAAATTTTGTTACATATAAAGGGGTGGAACACTTGATGAAAATTTTACTAATGACTATAAGAGATGAATTGATAAATATTCCGGAAGTTTTACATTCTTTGAAATATTTTGAAATGATTATATATAGCGTACTATGGACTCAACCTTTCATTTAAAATTAAAATATATCACAGTTGAATTCAATTTGATCTCTAATCATATGTGCGTGTATATGAAAAAGTAAAAACCAAAATGATTTCTATATTCATAAACGCTTTGACCTTATTTCAAGATGCCTCGAGGTGATTTATTTGAAGAAATAAAAGTACAATATTGTAAAGTATTTGGTGCGTTTCAAATATTATACTTGCATTTTATTTCTCCAAATTGATCACCTCGGAAAAGTCTCGAAATAGAAAAAGAAACGCTGTATATGTAGTTAATCTTGTTTTCATCTTTTAATTTTCACTCAAGTTTGAATATTATTACCACAATTTTTATCAGACACACATACTATATACGAATATACATATATGTGTGTGTGTGTGTGTGTGTGTGTGTGTGTGCATAAATATGTAAAGTTCCCAAGAAACTATATAATCCACTTACAGTGAGTGTAGACAGACACGCAGACGTCTATTATATAAATCTCTCCTGTCTGTTTAAATGCATGTATGTATCTATGTTTGTATATCTGCCTAAAACTTTCGACAGATGCAACGGATTTTCACGAGATAGGTATCGTTTTGAAGTTCAACCCTTCGAACGACAAATATCGAAAAATTGGTTATAGAAATTAATTCCTTCACTGGGCACTTTTCTACAAAGAGAGTCGCTTTTTTCGCCGATATTTTCGAAAGTCGATTGACCAGCCTCAATTTACACCGTCGCCACCTCTGGTTTGCGATGGGCGCAACGGCAAAGACGTCACATTCTTTTTCGCATTCTTTTTCTTTCTTCACGGTACGGGTTCGAGCCTGCCTGCGTACTACCACTTTTTCTTTTTTTGCTCAAAACACCCGGGCAACGCCGGGCACCCATGATAGTACTAATATATATATATATATATATATATATATATATATGTAAGTAAATTTTTGGTACAACAGAATGGAAGGATAAATTTTAGAGGAAACATCATTTAATCTAAATACCAAAAAACAAGAAATGGGCAGATGAAAATAAAATTTTTTTCCTTAAGGCCTTATCGTCTGACCCTCTAAGAGGAGACGTCAGAATGATAGATTAAAAACTAAGAAAAACGAATGAGGGAAGTGGGGAATTTTGGTTGCAGTTGGAAGAACAGTGAGAGAAAAAAAAAAAAAAAAAAAAAAAATTAAAATTCTCACTGTTCAGGTGGTTTTAAATCAATGAATATCTCCAACTGATGTCTAAGAATCTTTTGTCTACACAGGCTAGGTCGAGAGTTGTTAATAACTAACGCCTCAATGATATTGAGGTGATAGTTCGACCTAGCACTGTATAAAACAGAAAACCACTCATCGGAATATTGATCGGCACACCTATTTATACTCAACAAGTGATCGCCAATGGCAGACTCATGAGCCTGGGAGTGCCCGGATGCTCTCAAAACCTGGTGTAGTCGAATATCCCGAGGGATATGTTGGGATATTCTCATTTCTAATCTTTGGGACGTTTTGCCAACGTAGTCAGCTCCACACTGACAGACGAATTTATAAACAACAGAGTTCTTTTGAATGGTTGGCAAAACATCTTTACGAAAAGAAGAGAAAAAGGTTCGAGTTGTGTAAACTACTCGAAGCATAGTAGCTGGAAAACACCGTTGAGTAACAGAAGAAATCCTTTTAACAATATGTAGGCCATCAGGACCCAACCATGGTAATTTTAAATAAATGGGACACCGTGATGGACCAATATGTTTACCGCTATTAAATGTAGTAATTTTACGTTCAATAGTAGATTTTATTATATTAATGGGATATCCATTATTAAGAAAAATATTTATGATTTCACCAAGTTCCGTATCAAGACGGTTTGGTGAACAAATCATAAGTGCACGATGCGTAAGAGCGCTAATGAGGTTTATTTTTCTAGACTGAGGGGCAAAAGAAAACCAATTAAGATAGAGCCCTGTAAATGTAGGTTTTCTATAAACAGAGGTCTCAAACGTAGTACCAACTTTAGAAACACGAACGTCGAGGAATGGGAGAGAGTTACAGTCTTCAACCTCCATAGTAAATTGTAAAGATGGATGCAGGTTGCAAAGAAGACGAAGAAACTGTTCAGCTTCGCTCCGAGAGGGAAAGCATGCAAAAGTATCATCAACGTAACGTGTGTAGAATGCTGGCTTAGTAATTTTGGAAAATAATTCGTTTTCCAAAAATCCAACGAAAATGTTGGCTAACGAAGGACCAAGAACCAAGAGGGCTGCCCATTGATATCCCATCAATTTGACGGTACATAATATTGTTGAAACTAAAGGAGACTGATTTAGTAGCAAGTTCCATTAGTTCAATGAAAATTCGTTCAGGAAGTTGTGGAGATTTTAAGGGGCCACGGTACAGATAGTCAGCACAAATACCAATGGTTTCATCCAAAGGTATATTAGTAAAGAGACTATTAATGTCAAAGGAGGCCAAGAACTCGGTATTTTTAGATAAAGGCAATTTTTGTATCTTGGATACGAATTGAAAAGAATCAGGGATACAATGGACCGAATAAAAAGAAAGCACAGGTTTAAGAAGGTCAACTAGCCATTTACCAAGTTCGTGTTGTGCAGAACCCAACATAGATAAAATGGGTCTCAAAGGAATGTTGGGTTTATGGACCTTGGGTAAACCGTACATTCTAGGCCTTTGAGAACCGATGGGTCGGATTCTATCATAAATCTCCTTAGAAATAAATCCGCTTTTATGAAGTTGAAGAAATCTTTTCTGGATTTTTATTTCCATACGAAAAGTATCATCATGGCTTAAGTCACCCAAACGGAGAAATTTACTTTTATCGTCCAAGATTTGTAACATTTTGGAGATATAATCCGTTTTGTTAAGTATAACAACGCCCGATCCTTTATCCGGGCGAGAAAGGTAAATGTCGGGATTAGACCTAATTAATTGTGCCGCTTCAAAATGATTTTTTTGCCACACAAAATCACTAGATTTAGTATTTATGGCAGAAAACCTCCGACCTAATTCGCCCAACTGAATTTTAACACTAGTTAATTCATCAGTAGAGATAGGCGAATGGTGTTTTAATTGAGTATACAATAATTCAATTTCACTAAATACTGCGATTTGATCAACAGAAGGGGGAGGAATGCAGAATTGTAAGCCAGCAGATAAAACAAATTCTTCTGTATTGGACAAAACATGAGAAGAATAATTAAATATATGTTTATCCAAATTTGTTATAATCCCAAACTTCTTAGTAATTAAATTTTTTAAATATTTATCATAAGAAGAAGTACATTTAATACGGGTAAATTTATCACCGATGGATAAAAACCTAGAAAAACGGAGTTTATCAAAGAAAGATAATTCTTTCCAAACCATGGCCCAAAGAAAAAGGTGTTTACTACGTAACGAATTATATGTATCAGAATTAAACAGGATTTCATCTTGTAGAAAAACACGTTGAACTGCCAATGTATTTCTACATTTAATTTTCGAAATACGATGGCAGATATAGCCGGGAGCAACATGATTAAGGCGGCAAGATTTTAGAAATTCCATCCTACACTTCAAAACGATTAACTTATTTTTAATACGTATAACCTTGTTTAACGTTTTGATAAATTGTGAGTTGTACCGACCTCGAAAATATGTAAGTAAATTTTTGGTACAACAGAATGGAAGGATAAATTTTAGAGGAAACATCATTTAATCTAAATACCAAAAAACAAGAAATGGGCAGATGAAAATAAAATTTTTTTCCTTAAGGCCTTATCGTCTGACCCTCTAAGAGGAGACGTCAGAATGATAGATTAAAAACTAAGAAAAACGAATGAGGGAAGTGGGGAATTTTGGTTGCAGTTGGAAGAACAGTGAGAGAAAAAAAAAAAAAAAAATTAAAATTCTCACTGTTCAGGTGGTTTTAAATCAATGAATATCTCCAACTGATGTCTAAGAATCTTTTGTCTACACAGGCTAGGTCGAGAGTTGTTAATAACTAACGCCTCAATGATATTGAGGTGATAGTTCGACCTAGCACTGTATAAAACAGAAAACCACCCATCGGAATATTGATCGGCACACCTATTTATACTCAACAAGTGATCGCCAATGGCAGACTCATGAGCCTGGGAGTGCCCGGATGCTCTCAAAACCTGGTGTAGTCGAATATCCCGAGGGATATGTTGGGATATTCTCATTTCTAATCTTTGGGACGTTTTGCCAACGTAGTCAGCTCCACACTGACAGACGAATTTATAAACAACAGAGTTCTTTTGAATGGTTGGCAAAACATCTTTACGAAAAGAAGAGAAAAAGGTTCGAGTTGTGTAAACTACTCGAAGCATAGTAGCTGGAAAACACCGTTGAGTAACAGAAGAAATCCTTTTAACAATATGTAGGCCATCAGGACCCAACCATGGTAATTTTAAATAAATGGGACACCGTGATGGACCAATATGTTTACCGCTATTAAATGTAGTAATTTTACGTTCAATAGTAGATTTTATTATATTAATGGGATATCCATTATTAAGAAAAATATTTATGATTTCACCAAGTTCCGTATCAAGACGGTTTGGTGAACAAATCATAAGTGCACGATGCGTAAGAGCGCTAATGAGGTTTATTTTTCTAGACTGAGGGGCAAAAGAAAACCAATTAAGATAGAGCCCTGTAAATGTAGGTTTTCTATAAACAGAGGTCTCAAACGTAGTACCAACTTTAGAAACACGAACGTCGAGGAATGGGAGAGAGTTACAGTCTTCAACCTCCATAGTAAATTGTAAAGATGGATGCAGGTTGCAAAGAAGACGAAGAAACTGTTCAGCTTCGCTCCGAGAGGGAAAGCATGCAAAAGTATCATCAACGTAACGTGTGTAGAATGCTGGCTTAGTAATTTTGGAAAATAATTCGTTTTCCAAAAATCCAACGAAAATGTTGGCTAACGAAGGACCAAGATTGGTTTTCTTTTGCCCCTCAGTCTAGAAAAATAAACCTCATTAGCGCTCTTACGCATCGTGCACTTATGATTTGTTCACCAAACCGTCTTGATACGGAACTTGGTGAAATCATAAATATTTTTCTTAATAATGGATATCCCATTAATATAATAAAATCTACTATTGAACGTAAAATTACTACATTTAATAGCGGTAAACATATTGGTCCATCACGGTGTCCCATTTATTTAAAATTACCATGGTTGGGTCCTGATGGCCTACATATTGTTAAAAGGATTTCTTCTGTTACTCAACGGTGTTTTCCAGCTACTATGCTTCGAGTAGTTTACACAACTCGAACCTTTTTCTCTTCTTTTCGTAAAGATGTTTTGCCAACCATTCAAAAGAACTCTGTTGTTTATAAATTCGTCTGTCAGTGTGGAGCTGACTACGTTGGCAAAACGTCCCAAAGATTAGAAATGAGAATATCCCAACATATCCCTCGGGATATTCGACTACACCAGGTTTTGAGAGCATCCGGGCACTCCCAGGCTCATGAGTCTGCCATTGGCGATCACTTGTTGAGTATAAATAGGTGTGCCGATCAATATTCCGATGGGTGGTTTTCTGTTTTATACAGTGCTAGGTCGAACTATCACCTCAATATCATTGAGGCGTTAGTTATTAACAACTCTCGACCTAGCCTGTGTAGACAAAAGATTCTTAGACATCAGTTGGAGATATTCATTGATTTAAAACCACCTGAACAGTGAGAATTTTAATTTTTTTTTTTTTTTTTTTTTCTCTCACTGTTCTTCCAACTGCAACCAAAATTCCCCACTTCCCTCATTCGTTTTTCTTAGTTTTTAATCTATCATTCTGACGTCTCCTCTTAGAGGGTCAGACGATAAGGCCTTAAGGAAAAAAATTTTATTTTCATCTGCCCATTTCTTGTTTTTTGGTATTTAGATTAAATGATGTTTCCTCTAAAATATATATATATATATATAAATATATATATATATATATAATGTGTGACTATATACACACTGTGTTAATGGAGTTATAGTTTTTTGAGGAGTTTACATGTTTACAAACACACACACGCATATATATATATATATATATATATATATATATTGTTTTGCTAGGATTATTGAAACATAAGTTGATGTGCATACTTCAGCGTTTTTTATTCCTTTCTTACCCCCCCCCTCTCAATCTCGCTCTACACGTATTCTATCTCTTTCTTTCTTCTTTCCCCCCTCACTCACGCATCACGGATTGATTCGGAGTAGGCTGGCCTTTTCGCATTCTTTTGTGTTTCTATTCGACCTCTCCCACCTTCCACGCATTTACCCCCCACCTCACCCCACGAAACTGTGTACAACATCGCCGCTTCTTCTGTAGTGGGTACCTCTCTCCCTCCTCCGAGTCTGGCATATCGAAGTACGATCTCTTGTGTTGCTATTTACCGGCTCCATCTATATATTTTGTTATCGGATATTTTTGAGTGCTGCGTCCATCGACTGGCCACGCCGAAAGACAGGTGCTTTAAACAATATAAATATATAAGCAAGCAAAAAAAAAAAAAAAAAAGAACATTTAACGAAGTGCCTCGCTCCTTTTGAATATCTGTGCACACACACTCGCAATTCCTTTGATTTAAAGATATATTTAAAGCATTTATATTATTCATAAATGCTCATATTTTCGCAAATTTGACTTGCTCTACATTAAATACTGTGCCCTGAGGAAAATCTCATGAACCGAAACGTTGCTTAGACGTGCTATTACTTAATTATTTAAGATAGGACGATTGGAATATTTCGTTTTCTTTTAAAGATTATTCTCCCATCGTCTGATATCTTATTAAGACCTATTTAACACACACATATATATATATATATATATATATATATATATATATATATATATATATATATATAATCTTGTGACTCGACTTCTACAACAGAGGGATTATATAAGGCGAAATTTGCTTAAAAAATAATAGTAACACGTATTAACCGCTACTGAGAATAATATTAAAAAAGGTAGAAAATGGCAAAAGGAACAGTTAAAAAAAAAAAACGAACCCAAGGAAAGTAAAACCTAATTGACCCGAATCCCCAAAGCGAGCAAAAAGGGGGATGAGTTCGGCTTTTAATATGGAAGAATCCGACTTAACCTAAAATTAAATACTCTGCATGGGGGATAAAAATTAAAAAAAATAATAATCTCATCATTTCTCCTGCAAGAGATGTGAACAGATACAACACTTTGATATTCGCCATAAAGCCTGCTACAAATAGTATTAAAAAAAATATGTGTTACGTTGTTTTTTCAATGGATTAATTCATGCCTAAAGTGATTATCGATATCAGTGGAACATAAGAGGCTGTCGAACACACGCGCATAAGCAATTACCTGCATTTGCAGATATTGGAAAAAGCACACACACACATGCATATATATATATATATATATATATATATGACTACACTCACCGCTATTAGCGATTGAGAAAATTTGTATGTATACACTAATATACAAGTTGTTATTGGATGAAGGATTTAAAGTTGCACTTTATTACGATGTTTTCCCACACACATACACCACGGTGTGATTTATTTCAACACGTAACTATCGCGCATCAACACACCCATATTCTTATTATTTAAATCCCATATATATATATATATATATATATATATATATATATATATATCGTATTCGATACATACACATATACATGGCTGTGACCGATTCTGAGTTTTGAATCGCACTGTAATACAGTTTAGTCATAGCTTTATATTACAGAGAACTTTTTTTATGAAAGTTCCATCCCATTCTATAATTATATAATGATATATATATATATAGAAAATAAAACCCATCTATCGCATCCTGATATGGATATATCGCCAATTTAATTTATTTTAAAATATCAATTTATTTGTCTCCCATTCTTTCTGCCATTCTCCTTTTCTCTGTAATATCTCTCCTTCTTTCTGTAATATCTCTCTCTCTCTCTCATATATATATATATAAACGAAGATGAAAATAAAAAGCATCTTCTATATCCATACTTAATATAAATTCTACTTATTGTATGTATGATAATATAAGTTCACGCAAGTATATACGTACAATTATATAGTATTGCGTGCTTCAATACCCGTCCCGGAACAGATCCATAAAACATAAATTCATCATGATAGGGCTTATTTGACTAGCTTCACTCAGTGGTTGGCATAGGTTTTTTTGACCTTATCAGGTACTAAAGTGACGGCAAGTAAGGGTGGTGCTATGGAATCGACTGGATTAGAATTCTGCAACCGATGTCGGCAGATCCAGTCGTTATCCACATCACCATCGCCACCCCCCGACGGGTTCATAATAAAGTAACAGTCATTGGTACAAGATATCGGCAATCGACATATCGCGAAACAAAACAACCAAGAAAATGCGTATGTGAAAGTAGATTACACAACTGAAGTTATGGGCCGAGAAATTTAAAACTTGATACGAGTTGAGCTACTATCACTTTGCAATCTTCAAAAATCTATTTCGCATATGGTTTCAGACTCATTTCTATCGACATTTCAAACAAACAAATGCAGTGATTCACTGAGTCTCAATTACTGAGAAAAACGATGACTCTTGCGGGAAATCTACGTAAGAGATCATTCTAAATCGGATTTCATATTTTAAGTTAGTTTTTTTTCTGACAAAAGTTTTTGATTTATACAATAGACTTATTGACACGCAGCAAACCTTCACCATATTGCTATATATATATATATAGTAAGTTATAAAATATATATGGCGATTAAGCATAACTTACTAACTGGTTCTACCTACGTATTGAGCACTGTTGAAGTAAATACTTAAAGTTTACGCATAAAATTATATTTTCGTATATTAGTGTATGTGAGTAAATGTAGTTTATATGTTTATATATATATATATATATATATATATATATATATATATATGCATACGGTGTAATTTACATGTGAACCACAAGTGCAAAACAGCTGGTTTCAAATACAGAGACTGTAAATATGATTGGTGTATCAAGAATATTGCTTTCGTCAATCCTCATTTTGATATATACATTATTATATGTGAATTATAAAATCAATGGTGACAAGAATTACTACTTAATTTTTACACGTATTTGAATCAATATTTAAGTATAATAATATACGCGAACATACATCCTCATATATATATATATATATATATATATAGCACACCCCGTCTCTCTTTATCCCTATATATAAATATAGTAGTATATTTTTAAAGCAACAACTCGCATAACGCAGATCAGTTATATATATATATATATATATATATATATATATTCACATATCTGTTTTGCCTATAAGCAATAAGGCAAACATGTGTAAGTGAATTGATATTTATTGATTTTATTAATTCACAACTTTGTATTCTAATTGTTAAAATTTTAAACGACAATCAGGTTTGTATGCATTCAGTGCACACAGACACTTATATATAATTATACTGTCAATATATTTATGCAAAACGTACACATATATACGTGTATATATTTACACAATACTATTATATGACTTGGCCCTTTTAGTGTACAACATTTTCATAATTACGTAAAACATGATCAAAGTATAAACTGCCTTACCGCCTCTTTTCTTTGATTGAATTCGATATATAACTTATTCTCTCTCTCTCATCCTGTCTTAACACACAATATACGTGTGCGTATATATCTATATATTATGTATTCTGATCGAAATGAAAGAGATTCTATTTACTAGAATTTTATATATAGCTGAGATTCGATTTAGACTTTAAACACATGTATGTAGGCTTAAAAATATGCATCAACAAACTTAATGTGTAAATATTCATATTTATTACGTTTATATCATATGTAGTTCTTTCCGTTGTTTATATATATTGAAAAGCATAACATAGGATTATAACCTTGTAGATAATAGATACTAACACAAATTATATATATATATATATAATACTGTAAAACCCCGACAATACTTTAAGGACGCAATGTAATACAAAAAACCAAAATCTTTCATAGGCATGATCTCAATTAGTAGCCCCTTGCGTCTAAGTGGCAATATGCCTTGTTCGGATTTAAGGTGGATAAAAAAAATCACACCTGTATGAATAAACACAAAGGCATATTTGTTTACATCTACTTCTACGTAAAGCAAATCTATGCAATTCGACACACACCCATGTATGTACGCACACACATTTCCTTCCAAACGATAAACAATAATCGTTTCGAATGACCATTCACAAGATTTGATTTTTCTCTTAGATAAAAATGTGAGAACTTCCCGAAAGTAATTTGTTTTTCTATCGCAATTTTTGTTCGTACATTGGACATAGTAACAATATTTTTAAAATCAGTCACATTATTTATTATATGTAATTATACGTCTTAGTTAATAATAGAGAAAGATGCTCTTGAGAATATGTATTATATTTTGATCTTTAAAACTTTGGAAATTCATCAATCTCCTCTTGGATGTAAAATTGCAAAAGAAATTGGTGTTTAATTTTTTTTTCACATAAATGTTTCTTAGATAACGGTGTTTAGCGTCGTGTAAATGAAGTCTACGCTTTCTTGCTAACTAGTTAAACAGATTAGACATAATATAATCCATTTAAGTATTTGCAGGTTTAGAGTTAGTCGTTAAACAGATTCTTTGAAAGCAATACAATTGATTAACTTTACATTGATTCATCTTATTACTTTTATTAATAGCATTTTCAATTTTCCGGTCATGACAACAAACGAAGAGTTAAATGTTTGTATAGAGTTAACCTGAAAAATATAGATTATTGGCTATCATTGTTCTGTTTGTATATTTAGTTTTTTTTTTACTAGTATGTGTAGGCAGTGAAACAAATTCTCATTTGATTTTTAAATCGATATATATTGAAAACATACAAACGCACACACACACACACACACATATATATATATATTAAACATATGTAGTAAATAAAGTATAAATATATTAAGACCCTTACAAATACTAATTTTCTTGATTCTACAATGCTTAAGGCTAACGAATATTTTTGCCTGAACATTTCGAACTTAATAAAGCTACAGCTGAAGCATAATCTGAACGTGTTGCCATGTTTTATTACTAAAAATAAACTTTTACTTGAGCACAATTATATAACTTCTTTAAACATTATCTAGATTCTTTACCTTGTAGATACAAATCATAACTTAACACACACACACAGATATATATCAGACCTACAAGACAAGTAGACACAATTGTACAGAAAATTATTAAGGTAGGCGTATGACACAGTATAGAGGGATATATATATATATATATATATATATATATATACACACATGCACACATATATCTCTTTATATATAGATTCATGTGTGCGTGTATGTAAATGCATGCAATATATTGACTAATTATTATACAGACGATATTACCAATCAACATAGTTCCACTACAATAATTCTATAGTCAACGGGAGACACATATAAATGTTTGATAAATAACATGGATTAGAGTATCTGCTTATCCAGTCATTTTTTGAAACCAAGTTTTGTATTCATTTTCATCTTATATATCAATTAGATTATATAATCAATTGTATCTTGATCAGCTCCATCAAACATACGCGCACACACTTATATATATGGTATTGTAAAGTACTCCTATCTACATGAGGTCTATTGTATAGTATTTTTTTTTTAAATAGAAATGAATGGGAACTAAAAAAAAATGTCATGTTTTTTTTTAGTTCAATCAAAAGATATCTAAACATCTCTTTTCACCTTTCATCTTGCGTTTTATAAACCATTTTTAATCCTTAATACTTACTGGGATATCAGTGCTTTTCTACTCCTTACACTGCTGTAACCCGATTATCTATCTAGAAACTTACATAATAATATAATGATAATAACTCTCTGTATTAAGAGATAACCGATTCCTTTAGTGGTAGTATCTGCGCGCTAAAGATTGTCTATAGAAATAAACGTTGTATAATTCGCCAGGTTAAACTTTTTAAGATTCAAGAAACAAGTAGAAAACGCCAGCAAAACCGAGTAGGACAGCCAGAGAATAACTGGTGTTTATTCAGAATGTTGGTGCATTTAAATCTTGCACGTTGAACATCAAGGAAATATGCAGGAATTTTATAAATGTGTATTATAACAACATATTTTTGTAAAACTAGTTTGGTGGACGAAGGCGAAAGATCTTGTTCAATATAAACTGTTGCAAAGTAATTATTCAGTTTGAAGTACAACGCTGTTAATTCAATTCATCCTAACACATGAACCTACGCAAAGTGAGTGACACGTTTCAAGTGCGCGTCATAAATAAACGAACGCGTGTGGGACGATTTATTTCATCGCGATCACAGTTACTCTCCAAAATAAGATATACTTGCGCAACTGTATCATATATATATATATATATATATATATATATATATATATATATATATATATATATATATATATATATAACACTATAACTGAGATGAAGTACGATAAATGTTGAGATCATAAATAAAATAAAAATAAAAACAAATTAAAAAAAAGACATAATTTTGTAGCAATCGAAATATTTTCCTGCTCGTTAGATTATCATTACAGATTATTTTATGTAATATACGAATGCCGTTTCAAGCTATGTACTAAATTTTTTATGTCATAACCTGTCTGTTTTAACACTTAATTTACATACATTATTAAAACGTATTTGTTTTCAGACCATTCGTTAGGAACGTGCAGAGTCAGTGTTCATAACAGATTAAAATAGCGATATATATATATATATATATATATATATATATATATATATATATATATATATTTCCGGGTTAATATTGCCAGAGGTAAAGCCACAATGGACTTTACTTTGCAATATCGCCGGAAGAGGTTTCTAGTTACTTGTATCTGACTGGCCGAAACATGCTCATGAATTGTAGCGACGTATACATACCTCTGTAAAATACATAAAAGTGTATATATATATATATATATATATATATATATATATACGTATACTGATTAACAATCGAATATACAGCAGATAAACACTGTTTACGTTAATTACATATATGACGATCTCACCCACGTACACAAATATATATATAAATATTTGAAGTTACATATTAGTATAAGGCATACTGTCAGCATAAACATTGTATGATATAGCATGGGTATTCAATTGTATGCGAGATAGGTTACAACTCTTTTTTCTACAATTGAATATAAAAGGCAGTTTACAAACACCTTGACACGCTCTTAAATGAAGTTCTTTGCAAAAGATATGAATATTAACATTATAGTACTATACGATTGTTATTTGTTTTTGTAAATGACAATAAGCATGTAACCGATAGTGTTTTTTATTCACACGTTTGCACATACACTTCTTTAGATAGAGTAAGGCATACACATGAGCACATTATTTTTTATATATAAACGTGCATATGTTTCTGGAAATTTAACAACCTGTATCAAATTGTAGATCGATCGTAATTTAATTAAATTAATCGTCACTTTTTAAATTGCTA
>NC_136483.1:181251242-181341242 GCF_053919585.1 Euprymna scolopes
TGTGCGCGCGCGTCTTGCTTTAAATATAATAAAAATAATAAAAAATACATTTATATAAGCTTCTGCACATGTTTAAGAATATAACTGAGTGTGTGCACACGTGAGTTAGTGCATGCTTTTGTAATTATGTACATATACACACAACTATTTGTGTAAGTTTATATAATATACGATGTATCTGTGAACACGATGTAAAATACTGTGTGTGGAAACGCGCGTTTTTATGCCTGTGCTCACATATAAGAAAGTGATTCCTTTTTGGCGATGTAATAGGAAGTTCATGGTGTTTCCTAGTAATTAACTTAGTGTTCCGAAAAACGCATGCCTGGTTGTCTTATATATACATATATATATATATATATATATATATATATATATGTATGTGTGTGTATGCATACATATATGTATATATGACTATGTATGCATGTATATATGTATGTATGCATATACGTATATATAATTTATATATAACTATGTATGCATGTATATATGTATGCATGCATATACGTATATATATGTATATATGACTATGTATGCATATATGTATGTATGCATATATGTATATATATATATGTATATATGACTATATATGCATGCATATATGTATGTATGCATATACGTATATATATATATATATATGACTAAATATGCATGCATATATGTATGTATGCATATACGTATATATACATGTATATATGACTATATATGCATGCATATATGTATGTATGCATATACGTATATATGACTATATATGCATGTATATATGTACGTATGCATATACGTATATATATATATATGTATATATGACTATATATGCATGTATATATGTACGTATGCATATACGTATATATATGTATATATGACTATGTATGCATGCATATATGGATGTATGCATATACGTATATATATGTACATATAATTATGCAAGTATGTATGCATTTACATATATGCGCGTTTATATATATATATATACCTATATATATATATATATATATATATATATATATATATATATATATGCTCGTCTGTGTTTGTATTGCATACATATGTGTGTGCGTGTGTTTATTATACGTATATGTATTATATGTAGACACGCATGATGACACGCAGAGAGAATGTTATACAATGCCATCGGTTTTGAATGTGTAAAACCGTAACTTTTGTATGATTATATACTTGCATATGAAGAGAGAGAAATATATTATACACACACAATAATACATACACATAGTTATGTATATGTGGAAATACCGAGGCAGTTTCGTCTCATTTTGGTATTATTCTTACATTGATGCATGCGAAGCGGTATAATCCAGTGCATGTATAGTTGTGAGAAATGACACATCAAAGAGTGGAGGTGACTTTTAAAAAATCGGCGGTAAAAAGCGTATGTTGATACATGTTTGAATTGCGTGGACGTAGAACCACACATACAGTTACCATCTGTAGTTATGCTCTTCGATTGTCCAAACTGAAATCTCTTCTCTTTTTGTATTTATTCGTTCTCTGTGTAATAGTATTACTTCACCCCCTCCTTTTCCTTCTTTGTTGGTAAAAAAGGACTTGAGTTCTCTTAGAATTAATAATGTAAATAAACAGACTATTTTGCCGTAGTTTCGTGGTCATATTTCGAATATCAGCTCAAATCTGTTCACATATCTAAATACGTAAAAACTTTGTGCCCCGGCTAGATTCCTGTGTATAGATAGCTATATAAACCAATAATTTTTATAATTACCAGACGCGTGTACATATATATGTGCGTGTAGGTGTGTGTGTATATATATATATATATATATAATCATTTTGTATATATTTCTGTATATGTAGGTGTATGCGAAACCATTTTTCCTATATATATATATATATATATATATAAAGGACCTTTGTGTGTGTGTGAGAGAGTGTTTCCTATTGACTCTAGTACGGCTATGCTGATTTTATGAAACGTCAAACTTTATGTATCTGGCAGTGTTTTTAGATAAGTTTCGTATCGAAATGTATTTGATAAGTATCGATAATCGAGATAATTCGATGAAAGGACGAACAAGCGATTTTTGTCGAAGTTTACACCGTACACACACTAACATCACAGGTGCATTTGAGAAGTTTTATTACAACACATAAAATCAACAGTAAATTCTTTGATATGACAGGAGCGCATTCGAAATTAATGTTGCTGCTTAGAGCATAATTGGATACTGATACTTGATTTTTGCATTTTAGAGCACAATTGAACTATCGTACTTGACCTTTGCATCTAAGTTAAGCCATTATATTAAAAAATTCAAAGAAATGTATATAAAGAAAATTTTATAAAATCAACATTAGGTTATCCGTGGATCCACGTAGACTACAATGTATTGTGGACTAATCACTGCAGTAAGGTACGCGAAGCTTCCTCCTGGTGCACCGCGATAGGTCCCTAATTAGAGCAGGCAATCAATCGATTTGATTGTAAAATATGCGATTTCACTGTTTTCCATGACAATAAAAATATGAAACTATGAACATTTGTTGATCATCATTTAATCGTGGGCAATGTCGGGCTTCCATGTTAGTATATATATATATATATATATATATATATATATATATATATATATATATATGGTTGTTTATTGGTGTAAAAACAGACGAGCTATAGCACTGGCCTCTGTCATTGGATCTGTATTTAAGCTATTTAAAATTAAACTACACGTTTTAGTATCTCTCTTTATAGACTGTTTCTGAATTACCGATTTACCCCTTCTCTTTCATATAAATATGAGTGATCTGAGATTTAAAAATCAATTGTTTTGTTTTGTCAACAATAATTAATTTATCTATATGATTAACTAGCTAAACTAACGAACACCGTATATATATATATATATATATATATATATATATATTTATAAAATTCAAGTCTTAATACGACTACAGTGCATTTTAGTCTCGATTCTCTACGAAGATGAAACGCCGAAGAATCTCAAGTTAGATTGTCATATAATTTCATAAATTTGTACTATATATATATATATATATATATATATATATATATATATATATATATATATATATATATAAGAGATGGGATGATTCCAATATTTTTCCGATTCCGATTCTTTATAAATCTCTAAATATTTAACTATAAAGTTATTTTTTATGATTACCATAAAAACACATGTTAAGTGTGCAGATCTTTTCTCAAACGTTATGATGCACCGATTTTAATTTTACTAATAGTTATATATATATATATATATATATATATATATATATATATATATTCATTATTTAAGTATTACTATCAGCGGGAAAATACTTTTTATAGAAAATCAATTAAAAAAGGCAAATAAAAGTATCGTTTTTGGCATCGGAAAATAGGCACAAATGTTTTTCGATACCGATTCCGATACGACAAAAAGTTCTGATTTTCTCGATTTCCGATTAATCGCCCCAATACAAATAATATATATATATATATACATATATATATATATATATATATATATATATATATATATATATATATATATATCAGTGAACGTGTTTGTGTGTGTACATTTCCCTACGCAATAACTCTGTAAAATTTAAGTCTACAGACTTGAAATTTGATACACAGGGTACTGAGATTTGAGAAAATTTTTGTAATCCATTTTCGGCCCAAAATTTGGCCTTTAAGGGGTCAAAGTACAACGATTTGACCTTTGAGAACTCTACCAAACTCCTCCGCTAATTTTGAGTCTAAACACTTGAAATTTTAGATATATGTTCCGTGGACATGGATCTTACTTAATAACTTCATTTAAACCCCAAACAATAAATGTTAAGGGGGTCATAATAGGGGTCAAAGTTTTAAAAAATTGACCGCTTTTTTTTTTTTTTTTTTTGCTCAACATACACCTTCAAACACCCGGGCAAATCGGGCTGACATTCTAGTGTATATATATATATATATATATATATATATATATATATATATATATAAACAGAAGACGCCCCAGCTCAGAGCGGACAGTTTTGGATTCATTAATAGAGCATTAACTCGTTACAAACATGCGAAGCAAGTACCCTGCCACATGAACAACCAACTAACGTACTAAGAAATCTATGATTACGAAGGTAGTTCTAAAAGTAAAGTCCTAATATTTTTTTAACTCAGAAATATCAAGAGATACGAATACGAGATTGGAGCTATTATAACTAGCTAACGTTTTTGCTGCACAACGTATTTTTAACATAGTCATTTTTAATGCACTTTTGCCAATAATACAATCGCATTTCTGCTACTGATAGAAGACGTTTCTTAGCCTCACGCCGTCAATATCTGCAACAGAGAAATGAAACATGCAGGGCATGTATGCATAATAAGTACCGTCATCATAACACCGCAATTTGCAATCCCCCAATGAAAATAAGAGGCATTATTTTTGTAACACTCCTCATACCTAAAATCTAATATATACTTTCGTATGTATTATTATATTGTACCCAACATATAGTAATGATTTAAAAAGTTAAATAAAATTACTCGTGCGCAATTACCGAGAATCGAAACCAAAACGTTTAGCTAACGATTTACTTTTTTCTTTGACGTGAATGCCTGAGCTATGAAGATATGTTTGCTGCAAGGCTAAAAATTAAAACATGAACCAATAGCTATTACGTTACGCATGCATATTCGTAATGCCGCCATTCGACTTTCACCTGGTAAATTTCATTTTATTGAATTTTCCCACGTTTGCACCGATTTTTCTCGGCAAAAATCCAAATAAACTTTCGCATGAGTTCGAATACCTTATATATTAAGTTTCATGTCTGTAGACTAAAATCTGACAGGAGTTTGGTAGGCAAAATTTTAAACATCTGTCTGTATGTATGTCTGTGTACATTTCCCTACGCAATAACTGTCAATTTTAAGTCCACAGACTCGAAATTTGATATACAGAGTTCTGAGATTTGGAAAAATCTATGTGATCGGTTTTCGGCCAGAAATTTGGCTGTTTAGTGGTCAAAGTTCAACGATTTGACCTTTGAGAACTCTACCAACCTCCTCCAACAATTTTGGGTGTAAGCACTTGAAATTTTAGATATAGATTCCTTGGACATGGATCTAACTTAATAACTTGATTTGAGCCCAAAACAATCAATTTTGAGGGATCATAATAGGGGTCAAATTTAAAAAAAAATTTACCGCATTTTTTTTTTGCTGAACATACACATCCAAACACCCGGACAACGCCGGGCTGAAATGCTAGTATATATATATATATATATATATATATATATATATATATATATATATATAAGAGGCTTGTGTGTACTATGTTTTTCACAAATATTACGCAAATATAAATTATGTAGAATATCTGCATGAATATAATTACACGTAATAGTTAACTACAAATAATCATTCAACAGGAAAACCGAAAAACTAATATGTGATTAATTAAAATGAATGTTTAAAAGAATATGCAAATTAGCTACATCTTTCGCATATGAATGCAATTCAACGACCCATATATAAGAAAATTGATGTTCTTTTTAAATAAACAGAAGAAAGGTTCGCCTTTTTTTCTTCTTCGCTTTCGGGCCAAGATTTTTTTCTGTTATCAAAGTGTAGTATCTGTTCTGGCAGCTGCTGCAATCAAAGTTATATGTGGCGGCAACTGCACATATAAGACCATTGCTCTTGAGCAATCAGTTTTAGTCAATTTAGGAGAACCCCTTCATACCAATTGCCACTATTCAGTTCCCCCTCGGGAACTGGATAGTGACAAACTAAAGGTAGTTCGATGTTTCTTTCGTTTAATTATTATCGACGTTATTAAATGTGTGTACGTGGTTGGAAATGTGTAATTTTATTAAGGTGGAAGTGACAGTAATGTAATTGTAAGTGTTAGAAGCTGGTTGCATTACACTGTTTGTGGGAATATTTTTATTTGGATTACGAAAAGGTTACTTATTAATTTAGAACATTTCAAACTACTGAGAGTTTGGATTGTGTGTGGGGGAGTTGTTATGTCGAAATTTGGTAGAAAATTTTCTGAGGTTATAGATTGGGTATTGCTGTATTGATTCATGTAGAGGGCTTGAGTTATGAAAATTTAATAAAGGGGAAATGGAATATGTGACTGATTACATGGGTCGATTATAGAGTTTTTTGATTGGCATTCGGATACTGTACATAAGTAGATTACATTTTTATAAATGCAATTATTGTTAAGTTAGCATTCCCACTTATCTTAGCAGTTGCAATTGATTTTAGGTCTTGCTGGGCGGAGTATTTGTATTGAACTGTTTTAATTTTGTTATTCGATGTGATTATTGTTTGGGTCAAGTTAAGATACTTTAATGGCATTTTATTTATAACTAGCACGGCTACCCGGCGTTACTCAGGACCATGAATGTAAACAAAAAGTATTCATTTGTAAACGAAACAGCTGCATAATATAGTAAATATTTTTCTAAATTTTTAAGGGCTTCCATCTTTCTCTCATATTACTAAGGTAGAGTAATTATAGGTCATATTTAGACGTTTACCCCATGCGCCTAGCAGCTGTGCTTCGTAAATTAGTTTCGGTGTGAATTTTATTCAAACAAATATAAAACATGCTGAAATTTTACCCTGTCTTTATTTAAGATCGTTTGTATGCTGACTGATGAGCTGAAAAAAAATAACGTTATCTTTTGGAAGGGAAGTTTTGTAAACTATTCTGTACGCACATGTTATGGGGACATATGCAGAACAAGAACCGTATTATTTTAGATAGGATTTTCAGAATAAATCCAGTTCTTATGGCATAGTGAATTTTTTAAAGTCTTAGTTGAAAGTACAGATTAGTTATAAAACTCTTTCCCTTCACATGAGTATTTTCATATGTTTGTGTGTGTGCACACGCACATACGTTACAGATCACGCAGGGCATAGGCTACGGTTGTGGATATTATGTATAATTTGAAAATAGACTAAAATCTAGCGTCCAATGAACGTAACGTTCAATAAAAATATATATTAAAAAATAACAAAGAAATAAATAAAAGAAGGAAACGAAACGAAAATGAATTGAGAACGTTAAAGAAGGTTAAGAAGAAAAAGAAGAATACGATGAAATGCATTGTCAGACGCATGCTCAACCGAACACACGCACACAAACACGCACGCACGAAATATAAGAACCAGTAGCGAAAGGAAATGAAATAATCGCAGTGAGAGAGAGGGAGGGAGAGAGAGTGGGGAAAAGTAAACCAGTTACACACTGTGGACACCTTAATATAATAGCGAACAGCAGTCTACCACTATTATTGATCTGTATTTTACGCACACACACATACACACACACACACGCACACGAGTGTAATGACCTATGCATTAAATGAACTTGACGCCGGGAGAAATATGTCTCTTAGTGATGCCACATTTTAATTTTAGTAATCGTTCGTTTATAAGGCGAAAAGTTGGATTGCAGAATATAAGTTATCAGAGCTTAGCCAATCAGAATTGATGAACTTTGGCGAGAGAGCCTTTATTATTTCTAAACCGGAAATTGGAAAGATTATGTTCGGTCTATGTATGTATGAGCCAGTTACGTTCGGTGTAATCAAAGAACTGTAGAAGTATAGGATGCGTCCCGGAGACAACAAGTTGCAGTGGTAGAACTAAATGTTTTGAGAGAAAAATAATGGTTCCTTCCTCTTACGATGTTGCGATAGTGACGATGTTGCTCGCAGGATGCAATGTAGTATTTTATTGTCAAAACTTAATGTGTTTAAAATGCTGTTCAAAAGCTACATAATATAGTAGCTATTAACCTAGACTATTGAATTTGTGTGTAGCATCTATTGTTACAAACCTACGATACCTTTTTTACCAGAAAGGAATGCCTGCGGTTACTTCATTAATATAGAGATAATGCTATAGTTTTGTAGGCTTTGGAAAAAATTACTACACTTATGAAAACTTATTTCGGTGTGTTTATTTGAATATTGCTACTAAACGGAAGGTTGAACCAGATTTTTTTCCGCCTCATGCTGTTAGGTGGATTTGAATGCTGGGGTTTAAATGGTGGCTTTATCTTACATTGCTTTGATAGGTTTATTTTATTGGATGATATTCCTAACTTTTTTTCTATGTCATATTTTACATAATTACACACTTTGTAAGGTTTGTAAGGGATCGTGAATTCGGGCTTCATTTAATTTTCTCTGAATAATCTGAATTTTACAAGGCAATGTTAAAGAATGTAGAATTTTGGTCCAAGGTGTATTCATCAGCAATCTATATATCCTTTTTGATACCGTAGTCAGTATTGATTTTTTTCTTGCGGGCCTTACTTTAATTCTTATGTTCTCCTAAAACATAATCTACATACCCTTTTCTTTTTGCAACTAACAAAAATGCTTTAAACTGGGGCTCTTCTTAACTGGTACTTAAACTCCACTCTATCTGAATCGGAGTCCCTCTCCTAAAATTTTACTCAAGCCAAATGAAACTTTATTAAGCTAAGAAAACGGGCGAAATTTTACACACTGTAATCGATCCCCATAATCAAACATATCATCATCATTTATTTCTACCTGCTATTATTATTCTTATTGCTGTAACTTCTGCAGCCATTACAATCTTGTGACTAAAGTATTTAAAACTTCTGCTAAATCATTTCCTCAGAATACATAAAATCTTAAACCTATTTACTCATAAAAGACCATGATATTGCAGCTGGTTTTTCTACTTATGTAGAAAATTTCATTTATGTGCATATGTACAAGTATATATACGTATATATATATATATATATATATATATATATATATATATATATATATATATATATATATATATATGTGTGTGTGTGTGTGTGTGTATGCTTGCCTTTAGATATGTTGGATCTCTGCGTAAGGGTATGTATGATATTGCAGCTGGTTTTTCTACTTATGCAGAAAATTTCATTTATGTGCATAACTACAAGGATATATATATATATATATATGTGTGTGTGTGTGTGTGTGAGTGTGTGTATGCTTGCCTTTAGATATGTTAGATCTCTGCGTAAGGGTATGTATGTATTTGTGTACATATGTATGAATAAGAGAATGTAATTCTATCTTTTTACTTAAACATTTTATTACATCCAGAAAGTTAAAATTCTGAGCTGTTTATTAAGTTTCCTTAAACTTCAACTAGTCATACAGACTTCGGCGTTTCTCCACTTAATGGCCGATTAGTTTCTATTCTCAACACCTTCCCTAACTAGGTATTTTAGAAATCCTTCCATTTTCTTTACTCTTCATATTTTGGAAATTTGAGTGAGTGTAAAAACTATTGATCCACGTATTTAAACGTCACTGTGCGCGCCTCATTTTAATTTATTTGAACTTTTAAAGACATGGCTTCAACGCCGCTGAATTTAAGAATGGAGGAATAGTATATTTACAAATCTATATCGGTTGCATTTCACAAATTTACAGATGGATATTCCCCCAGTTTGATTTTCGGATAACACTATCGAATCTACGGTTACCAATCAAGTTCTTTTGGATTTGTCCAAGTTGTATTTTCCTAATTCATACACGGACTCCAGGTTGAATATCCTTTTTGACCTATATTGTTCTATATTAGTTTAATAACCTTTTATCTCTCGTACGTTTAAGTTTTTAAATTATGTGATCAACAGCAAAATCATATGTAAGGAATTGTTGCTATTTTCCTTTGCCATTCTTTGAAGCTCCATATAATAAAACAAACTTTTGAATATGTACTCCTAGTTTAAATAATACATCTGAAGTATAAATTGCAAAATGTAAACTTTATTTATATATATTGAAATTGTCTGTGTGAGTGTCTACCAAACTACGCTGTCAATTTTCAGTTTACAGACTCGAGATTTGACATAAGGAGTATTGAGATTTGGGAAAATCTTTTTAATCTGTTTTCAGTCAGACATTTGACTGTCAAGGAGTCAACAATTTGACCTTTGAAAACTCTACCAAACTCCCCCGCCAATTTTGGGTCTAAATACTTGAAATTTTAGATGTAAGTTACTTGGACATGGATCGAACTTTCTTTTTATTCAATTTGAGCCCGGAACAATAATTGTTAAGAAGTCAAAATTGTGGTTAAAGTTTTTAAAAAAATTGACCTCTGCGGACTTTATGAAATTACTCAGCTAATTTTTTATTTAAAATTTTGAAATTTTACATAAAGTGTATTCTACT
The DNA here is from genome assembly GCF_053919585.1 of Euprymna scolopes. Lineage (NCBI taxonomy): Eukaryota > Metazoa > Mollusca > Cephalopoda > Sepiida > Sepiolidae > Euprymna > Euprymna scolopes. The sequence goes on from NC_136483.1 coordinate 181,261,443, forward strand.
ATAGGGCAAACTTTTTAATCGTTTTTAGCCGAAAATCTTGCTACCATAAGTGTCAGTGGTCAAACTATTTGCCAATTGCGGTCTCTAAAAAACTATTCAGCAAGTTTTGGGTCTAAACATTTGAAATCTTACATGAAGAGCATTCAGATATGCAGCAAGTTTTAAAAATTAGTTTTTGGGCAAGACTTTGATCTGCCAAGAGGTCAAAATTGAAAGAATTGACCTTTGCAGACTCTATTGAACTCATCCGCCACTTTTGGGTCTAAACACTTGAAATTTTAGATGTAGGTTACCTGGACATGAGGAAATTATATATATATATATATATATATATATATATATATATATGCACATGAAGTAATGGACAATACATAATGCTCGAGCAAACCCGGACTGAACGGCTAGTTTAATATATAAAAAGTACTATGTCTGTTTGTCTTCATATTTTCAAACTCTATCTCTCTGAAACTTAAAGTCGCAGAGCGGCGCCAGGGGCCTCAAATGATTAGATTTTTAACGGACCGGAGTAAAAATCGAAAAAAATCGTTATAAATCTTGTACATACATCTTAGTTTATTTTTAATAAGTTCGTATGTGTATCACGTGGATACTGTGGTAACATCACCAGCTTCGATGCTACAGTTTTGCTCTCGGTTTTGATTCGAGCTGATGGCAGCCAAATACTTTTTTTTACACTTTGGAAATCACGACTCTATAATATATACGAACTCTGGACAAATTAAAATACATTTAAGCGTTATTTTCTAACCGGGCAAAGTCGGGCACCCCCTCCCGCTAGTATATCTATCTATATATATATATAATTATAAAACTCAAATCGTCTTGCTTGCTTTGATCTTTAAACTTTCATTCCTGTTCTGGTTTAAAAGTTCGGTTTAGGATCTCCGGTTTCCCCCAAACACTTGATACATACAGGCGAGATTTATTAACAACAAATTACGATAAGACAATTGTTTAAAAAACAAAATAAATATCAATTCATGTGATTTAAAAAACATTTTCTTTGCCCAATCTATATTTGTGCGCAAATAAAACATTTCTTCTTTGGTTATGGTTTAAGAGTCCGGTTTAGGATCTCCGGTTTCGCGCAACACTTGACACATACAGACGATATAGGCGAGATTTATTAATCATCCACAAAGAACGATAAGACAAAAAAAGGGAATCTTGCATTTATCGACTAAAATAGCATCATTATTTAGAAACCTATTATTTAACATGGAGAATGCAGAGTGTTTTGTAACTATTCTGTACTTGCACCTGACGATTTATTATAAAAAGATACGTAAAACTTGAATTTAACTAGAAAATACTATTTTAAAATAGCGCGGGTCGTTAAATGCAAAAACGCCTTTTAAAAAGTCGTAAATACAAAATAATGACGGGAGGGCAGCGAACTTTTCTCAAAATGAAAATCTTAAAACACAGAAAACAAAATAATAATAATCGCGGGGGAGGGGCCTTAAGGAGCCAACGTAAAATCGGGGCTATAAATCGGTTCTAAAATGGGGTATCGATTTACTAGACCGTTGTACGTGAAACTGAACCCTCTTCAAAATCTTTAAATATTGATTTGCTTTTCAATTTTTTTATAATCTGGTAGCTTAGTGTCCAATAATACGCAGAAATAGTTAACAAAATACGAAAAGGAAAAATTGTAAGGGGTGTCGATTGTTTAGGTGAACCTTCATATTTAAAAAAAATATATATATTTTTACTCAAGTTGTGTGTCATTAAAACTAGAACTTGATTAAAAAAAAAGTTTTTCGTGTCAAAAATAGTTTATTTACAATTATTTTATTTGTATTTTTCATTGCAAGTTGGAATTGCTTTGAAACAAAAAAACAAGGCAAATATATTTTAAGACTGTTAACACACGCGCACATACACAAAAAAACGAAGGTGTATCTACAATGCATACTCCCTCCTTGCACTTTTCTTTTCGTTTTTTCATTTTTTTTTCAACGGATACACCCCTTTTATATAAAGGAGTTTATTCCGTATTGTTTTCAATGGTCGCCATGCTTGTTTTCGTGTGTGGGTGCATTATTTTTTTATTTGCGCCGAGATATTGCGTATTGTTTTTTCTGGTCGCCACGTTTGTTTTCGCGTGCGTATGTGCATTCAATTCAATTTTTGCACGTTTATATATTAATTCTGTATACTAACTTGCACTTTTATACATTAATTCTGTATAATCATTATTCCATAGCTAGCTATTACATATACTGATCTAATGGGTCATAGATCGTCATATATATAATATATATATATATATATATATATATATATATAATGTGTGTGTGTGTTCGAAAAAAATCAAATTTTGTTACCCAACGAGTTACAGGTACGTCTTATATATACATACAAACAGATGTATCAGGCGTTAATGTTAAAATTTGTAAGGTCAATGTCAAAGGTTTTAGGCCATATTTGATAGGTCTCTTTATAAACTCCCCCGCCTAAGGATGGTACACACCAATTTGGGGTTCTCCACCATCCTTAAGCTTGGGAGTTTACAACTATCCCCACCAAATATGACAGTAACCTTTGATTTTGGCCTTAAAAAATGATGTACACCATTCCTAAATCGGAGACCATCATCATGTCAGGTTTGCTCATAATCGGTCCAGTGATGTGGTAGGAGAGTATATATGCATAAGCTCTGACCTTGACTCTTGACATTTCTTTGGAAAAATTGTGTGCATCATCCCTACGTGGGGGACCATTATCATGCCAGGTTTGGTAATGATCAGTCTAGTTGTGTGGGCTGGGCTGTGGGAGAATTGTTATCATCATCGGCGGTCACTCGTGTCCGAGTAAGACTGTCCTCCGTTGTGGCTTCTGTGGGTCCTCAGATGAGCATAGAGCCCAATCCTAGACCCAATTTGTCTTGTGCAATTTGGGCAGATAAAGGTAGTGGTGGTGGGGTGGGGTTGGGTGTGTCTGGTTAATAATCTGTCCTTTCTGTGCTTGCGTTTATCCTCAGCAGCTTGATTTAGGTCACTACTATAAAGCGCAGCACCTTTGTGGACAGCGCTCCTCCATGCCAACCTGTTCCCAGCCACGTCCTCCCATGTCTCAAGGTCCATGTGAAACCGCTTTAGATTTGCTTTGATGTTGTCCTTATACCTCAATTGAGAGAGAATTGTACACACAGATACACTCACACAAACGCTACTCTGTCTCTGTCTCTGTCTCTCTCTTTGTCTCTGTCTCTCTCTCTCTCTCTCTATATATATATATATATATATTGTATTTAGTGTACAGAAAGTTGTTAGATGATACAAGTCATTGGTACCGTCGGTTTCAAGCCCGATAATTAGCACCGTTTTAGATATCCATATCAAGCTCTCTTCGGCCGTTACTCATCTGATAGTATACAAAATATAAATACGCTCTTATTTTTCATATTTTCCTCTTAATTAACCACTCTGCTGGATTTCTTTTTCCAAAAAAAAAATAATCACACACACATATATATATATATATATATATATATATATATATATATATATATATATATATATAAAGCTGAACGTCTGTGTGTGTGTTTGTGGTCACGAATAGGCTGCTATATGGTTGACTGTTATATAAAATTGATCACATATAATGATAGAAGATGTATCGAGACACAGGAATGGGTATGTTTGATCTGGGATAATGACGATTCATTAAAATTGTGGGGTCTGCGTACGCGCCTGGTTCACAAAGTATGGAAATAAAAAATTTGAAAATTAAAAAAAAAACGTTTACATGTGTTTTTGATATAGATGTACATAATAATACTTTGATAAGTATGTTTAACTTAAATAGGGATGGTATAATAAAATTGTGGGGTCTGCGTTCGCGCCTTGCCTCCATAGAATGGAAATAGGCACAAACTTTAATAAAGACTTTTCATATCTTTCTGCGTAAGTATACTTTGATAATTATGTTTCAGTTGGAAGAAATATGGTATAATAAAATTATAGGGTGTTCATTCGCGCCTGACCTCCATAGAATGGAAATATGTCACAAAGTTTAACAAGGTTTTTATTTAATATAGATCCACAGAATATTGTGATAAGTATTTCAGTGTGAACAGGTATGGTATAATAAATTATGGTGGTAATCTATTTTATTTTTACTTTTATCATATTTTGCTTTGGTTTTGATACACCCAAATTCGCAGCTGTCTCTTTACAACCCTTCCTTTTCATAACCTACCATACTTTCATAACTCAGAGTCCATTTTCTGTAGGCTGTTTTTGAACCCAGTCAACGACGGGTACTTTTGCTAGTATATGTATATATCGAGTACTCACGTGTGCACAATAAACACGCACTCGCATACTCAGATTTCATCTATGCGGTATGCACCTGCTCACGTTTTTCCATAATAGCATCACTTCCTTTATAATCGCTCAGCTTCGGGTATCTGTTACTATTAAATACCAATGAACCAATGAGATGCTAGATAACACGTAATTGTGAATAAGAATAACACAACTGAAATTCTTGTAGAATCTTTATCTGCTATGACATTTAAAAGTATTCTTCTGACAATGACGGAATTACTTCACCGTTTAGGCATATTTTACGACTCGTTCATTCATATTCTTGTAAAATCAGAATTAAACAGAGGAGCAAAAACGTATTAGCGGTTGTGACGTATCGCAAATTTCGTCTCTTAATCCTCCTTTACAAAAGCAGGAAGAATGGTTCGTCCTACACTTGCGTTTTCTTTCAATGTCAACGGGAATTCGAATATTGATTTTTAGATGCGCCACCTCCAAACGTCTATAACTATCTCTGTTCGCCAGAATTTCGTGTTTAAGATTGAAACTTGCCCCCAAGCTGCCGATAAGATTATTTTGCAATCAGTTGTGCCGTTCGTATGTCTGTCAATGTGGTCAGTTAACAGCCACGTATATAAAAATGGTTACATTAGACAGTTCGCGCGTAAGGTTTAAGAGAAATAGCTTCGGCCTCAAATCCAAGTGTAGTATCTGTTCCGATGCTACACTAAAGTTATTTTTTCCTTATTTACTGCAGGGGTACCCATGTATGTATGTATGTATGTATGTATGTATGTATGTATGCGTAAAACTTTCGACAGAGGCGACAGATTTTCACTAAATCGGTGTCGTTGTATTCCTTCGCCCTCAACTGGTCATTTTTCTACAAGGAGGGGTCGCTTTTTTCGCAGATGTTTTCGAAACTCATCCCCTCTTTTGAATTGACTAGCCTTAATTTAAACCTTCATCACTTTCGGTTTAGCGATGGCCGCAACAGCAAAGACGTCAAGTTAATTTTTTCATGTTCTTTTCCTCCTTCGCGGTACAGGTTCTAGCCTGCCTGCCAACTACCATTTTTTTTCTTTTGCTCAACACACACCTCCAAACACCCGGGTAACGTCGGCACCCAGGCTAGTCTATACTAAGACATTTTTTTGCCTACTGTCAGAGTCCGTCTTTTGGGGGAGCCGATTATTCTCCCACATTAAAAATGACCATGTGGCACATATTGAGGAAGCAATTGAATACCAATAGTAGCATTTTACAGTTAGAAGTCGTTTAAGAATTCCGTGTTCTGACACTCACTGTAAGAAAAAAAAGAAGAGAGATCACGTTCAAGATGATCATGTTAGCGTCATAGGTGACGTTAACGTCGTAACGAGAAGTCACGCGTGACGGGAGAATGGGGATATGTGTCGTTGTTACAAAACAAATAGAAATCAAGTGATTTCTTGTCTTATGTTTTTTTGCGATGCATTAACACATTAATGACAAGGTTACACCTTTATTTAATCCACGAGGGCTGTCTGATCTCCTCCATCAACCATTGCCTGTGATAAAAAAGAGTCCATTTTCTGTAGGCTGTTTTTGAACCCAGTCAACGACGGGTACTTTTGCTAGTATATGTATATATCGAGTACTCACGCGTGCACAATAAACACGCACTCGTATACTCAGATTTCACATATGCGGTACGCGCCTGCTCACGTTTTTCCATAATTGCATCACTTCCTTTATAATCGCTCAGCTTCGGGTATCTGTTACTATTAAATACCAATGAACCAATGAGATGCTAAATAACACGTAATTGTGAATTGGCTGTGTAAAAAAAACTAATTAATTTGCAATTGTATTACCGAGTTCAACAAAAAGATCGCCGAGTCCAACAAGATAAAGCTGAAGAAGGTCGGGAGTTACACCGACCGAAACGTTGTGAATATGAGAACAGTAGTCTGAATAATCGAAATAATATGACTTATCACCTCTCACTATCAGTTTAGAAACATTATACAATTGTATTTTAATGTTTTTTGTTTTTTTATAAGAAAATCATTCGAGATAAGGCGGGCAGTCACTTAATGCAAGAATCTAAGAAGAACGAGCTATAATTATTTGGATAAAATATGCTTATTGGCTATATTCTTGAAAATACCAAAGTTATAGACAGGAAGAAAATAGAAGGGAGCATTCGACAAGACTACGACTATTGGGAAAATTTACTCTTTTAATCACTAACGTTATGAAAACTGTTCTTGGGAAGACAGAGGTAGAGATTAGATCAGATGGGGTCTTTATTATCACGACTACAGAAATAGCAGCAACTGATTCTGCCATCAAAGTTGTCGAATTATTTACACAACATTAATCTTGAATTTGCACAACTTAGTATTCAAATTTATTATACACATCTTTTTTTTTAATTGTAACATACTAATAGCAAGATTTATCTGTACATGACGTTACTGGTGTCCTAGTGACATATGGCCGAGTGGTCCTAGACGTTGAATCAAAGTTTACAATTACTCAAAGGTGCTGAGTTCAAACCTGAACGAAGGCAGCGAAAAGTAACATTCAAAACAGAGAATCAGCAACTATGCCCCAGAGCCTAGCTGGAGTCCGAACACGGTACCCCTGTAATAATAATAAAGGGTTGGGTTCCAGACTCCTAACAAACGGTTCCCCAGTTCGATACAAAACACCTGATGAAGGCCGGAGGGCAAAACGGCAGAAACGTTGTGATTATAACAACCAAGATGAGGAAGTCAGTCCGACAATCTCAATCAATGAAAACACCTCATATCAAAAATACAGACAATTACTATGACGTTACTTCGTTATTTAAATACTTTGTTGATGCGTCGAAGTATAACATAGCAAGGGTTTGTGCACAAATCCAACCGTGTCTGAATTAGTGTATCGTTTAATGGGAACCAATTCGATAGATGCTATATACAGATGTTTGAAAGATCAGTAGATATATTTGGGTTTGTGTGTGTATACATGATAATATATATTTGTATAGTGGTCGTCTAATAGGTATGTCAACGTGTATAAAACATTTAAGGGGCTATTCACAAGACATATAGATTTCAAAACATTGACGGGGGTCAAAACCTTCTCGTTTGATACGTTCTATTCAACCGATTATTGGACCATCGGACCTATGATAAAGATCTTCAACTTATCCGAATAATGAGATCAACACAGAAATCATCGATAAAATAACATTTATGTTCGGTGGTCCCTTTTCCTCCCGAGGTTGCAAACACCGTTCTTATTCACATTTCCTTGCCGTTGGATCAGACTGGCCTACAGGTCGAATCGGAGAAACTCAACTTCTCTTGTCAGTATCAAAAGCCCAATTCAACTAACTCAATCTCTATGTCTCATTATAAGATCCATTGTGACCTTTACGTTAGATTACGTCAAACCGCTAGAGGTCAGACATATATAAAAAAATTTTTATTAAATCAATCGTTCTAAAACCCATTTTTATACTATTTCTCTGAACGTTATCTTTCTAGACTCTCTTATGGACAAGATATTGGTCCGTTTTGTTTATATTTAAAACTGGCGGTACAGATGTTTGTCTGACTTTTTTAACATGTTTATTATTAAATATTATTGAAATATTACACATAGTTTTAAAATTTTCTCAATAATATTTCAATCTGCTAGGATTCTCGCATACTAAGCATTATACCTCTTCAAAATCGACCTTTTTCTTCAAACATAGGGAAACTGATATTATTCCCATTCTTTAAGGTCTAAATTAGCTAAATATACCAGTTATTGTGATCTTGGACCTTGGCTATGTCTGCCTCAAGAGCCATGTAATTTTATTGTTGACGTTTTTCTATGAACTGGCAACCTCTGTTCTCAAGAAAATGAACAACCACCGCTGGTATCTGACCCAGAAACTAGTGCCATTCACCTTGTTCAGTTCACATGCCAGCATGACCAAGTCTGCAGAAGAGAAGCTCGCAGTCAAGCTGTCAGAAACAGAGAAACCTGAGAGTTACAGGAATGGCAAACCAGTGTTTCCTGTCATCAATGCAGCTACAGTTCTGACAGACCTGGCAGGGCCAGAGTCTCACTTTCTGTTTGATGCTCTTCGAGTGAAATGTGACTGGCTCACTACTCCTGCTAACACCTGGGAAGACAATGACAGCTACAGGAATGCACAGAAGTTTGTGAGGTCAGTGAAAGTGACCAATGATGTGGCTGAGAGAGGTGTGAAACTAATGAGTGACTTTGCAACTCAGATCACAAGTGACCCAGAGCAAAGAAGCTGCTTACTACAAGTTGTGGAGTACCACAGGAAAAAATTTGACAGTTTCAAAAAAGCCACATTGAACAAGTGATAATACATGCATTAGTAACATCCTATCTGACAGTTTCTTATGCAATATATGTGTCAGTGCAGTGCTATCATACTACCGAACTGATTTTTTGTAGTGTCCCAGCTGTTTGTGCATTAAAATTAGTTAAAATTTACACAGGTGTTCATGTGTTTTATTGTACTTACTACCATATGCAGGAAAATTTTATTAGCTTTCATTTGGTACCAATTTCAATGCTATAGCATCAACCTCTGGAAAGCTACAATGAAAATAAGGACATAATATCCCAAATTTTGAAGCGTTTTTGAAAAACGTCAACAATAAAATTACATGGCTCTTGGGGCAGGCATAGCCAAGGTCCAAGATCACAATAACTGCTATATTTAGCTAATTTAGACCTTGGAGAATGGGAATAATAGCAGTTTCCATATGTTTGAAGAAAAAGGTCAATTTTGAAGAGGTCTAACTAAGCATACATAGCATTAACCAAAAAGGCAATCTGTTTTAATTTGGAAAAATGCTACAGAAATGTATGGAAAGTTTCAGATCGCTTTTTGACCATCTTGCATTAATCGAGCATTGTTTTTAAGTGACATAAAATATTTTAAAAAGGCAGGGACTCTGTGAGGGATGATGAAAGGTGTGCAGGAGTAATGAAGTAAGAACACAGGTGTCGATAGACCAAATAAAAAAAGATATGGATAAGGATCGGCGTGTGTCTATAGAGAAAATACTTGCCCAGCTTTATACCAGTGTGGGAACTGTACACCAGATTATTCTATGAGGAACAGGAGGCGCGGAAGACATATATATATATATATATATATATATATATATAAAGCTGTGTGTGTCTGGTCACGAATAGGCTCCTGTATGGTGGACTATTTAAAAAAAACTAATTACATATAATGATAGAAGATGTATCGAGACACAAGAATGGGTATGTTTGATTTGGTAGAACGGTGGTTCATTAAAATTGTGGGGTCTGCGTTCGCGCCTGGTCCACAAAGTATGGAAATAAAGAATTAAAAAAATAACGTTTACAAGTGTTTTTGATATAGATGTACATAACAATACTTTGATAAGTATGGTTTAACTTAAATAGGGATGGTATAATAAAATTGTGGGGTCTGCGTTCGCGTCTGGCCTCCATAGAATGGAAATAGGCACAAACTTTAATAAAGACTTTTCATTCTATCTCTGTAAGTATACTTTGATAATAATGTTTCAGTTTAGAGAAATATGGTATAATAAAATTATGGGATGTTCGTTCGCCCCTGACCTCCATAGAATGGAAATATGACACAAAGTTTAACAAGTTTTTTTTAATATAGATCCAAAGAATATTGTGATAAGTATTTCAGTATTAACAGGCAAGGTATAATAAATTATGGGGTTTATCTATTTTATTTTTACTTTCATCATAGTTTGCTTTGGTTTTGATGCCCCCAAATTCAACCCAAATTTACAACCCTTCCTTTTCCATAACCTATCATACTTTCATAAATCAAAGTCCATTTTCTGTAGGCTGTTTTTGAACCCTGTCAACGACGGGTACTTTTCCTAGTATATATATATATATATATATATATATATATATATATATATATATATATAAATATAAATGGAATAGAATATACACATATACGTATATACTCAAATTTCATATATGCGTGTATATATGGCATCATTCAGTCTTGGAAACTATGGAGGTGGGCATAGTGAAGGATACCGTCGAGGGTGACTGGATAAGCAGATCCTGGATGTTACGTTATATATATATATATATATATATATATATATATATATATATATATATATATAATGAGGCAGAATTTAGGCAAAATCTGTATTATCAAAGTCATCATATTACTAGTGGTGTTTTTTTTCAATTGCTGTATAAATGCGTCTCGCAAATTTTCTCAACGTTACGGAATGCTCTCTGTGGTTTGCGAATGTTCGGATTTATCTGCACATGAATTTGTATTCAAATGTAAAAGTCTAACAACCTGTTATTGGTTCAGTTCATTCCAACCAGCACAAAGCGGTTTTATACTGTAGTTCGTGTGTGCGCCTCGTTTACAGTACTCGTTTATATCACTCCATTCGATTATAAAGTACCAAAACAATACTTTATCTTCAAGACTGATTGTAAACGAGTTCTGTGTGTACATTTTGGTATTTAAACATAGCTTAGAGAAAATTGTAGAACCAACTTTATATATTATAGAGGCATCGATTGGGTTGTATGTTACATTGCGATGGTCTCGTTTAAATAGAAACATTTTAGTGACACTTATGTGTTAGACGTGACCCCATAAAGAAGTCATAAAATCACGTGCTACCTTAGCCAAAATTTTTGTCTCTTGGTTGGCGAGATTTATAAAAGGAAATACTTAACTCGGTCACTGCTCACAATGGAGAGTAGCGCGCAATGTATGGTTGGGTGTAGTGAAACGACCAACCGGTTTTTCTGTATGGATGTTATTCTCTCTATCACCTGCAAATAAGTAACGTGTCTTTACTGATCCATGTGACTGTCTATTTTATTAAAACTTTATAAAAACTAAACGTGGGCGTCTTATTGTTTCTAATAACTTACAAATAAAATTCTGGGTTCACGAGGACACGGATGCATAGCGGTATATACGTGCATTACTAAGTCAACATATAATATGTAATTTCTTTCATCTTTAGTATTAATGCAATAAGAAATCTTTGAATTCCGCCAAAAGTTTTTATCTTTCTATATTTGAGTGTGCCAAGTTCTGTATAAGCACTTTATATCTACTATAGCCAACAGACAACCAACTTTTAAGTTATCAACGTTTTTCTTTTTAAAGAGTTCTTTTAAAGGGAGATAATTCTGTAAGTTCATTATAAGGCAGTGATTTTTTTTAAACATTAGCTGTGATATAGCTTTATATATACCGGTTGAACTTCCGTTATTTTTACTTTCCCAGTGGGTGCCGTTTAGTAAGCTAGCTTCAGTTACCAAATGTGGTAAATCTTTATAAACAATGTTTCTAACGTATGATTTATATCTTCTGATTTCCCGGCTGAGATGTTTGCATCTCGATTTATTGCCGATATATAAATAGGCTAACGAGCGTTCTGTCTTGTCAAATGGATGGGTCAAGCGATTGATTCCGTGATAAATATCGAACACAAGGACCATTTTCAATTCCTCCTCCTGCTACGTTATATGATGGTTGCGCATTCTACATTTCCGCTGTGTATATTATCAATTTGGGGCCGAAAAATATGACGTTATCACAATAGTATGCAATGCAAAAATTCATGGAATAAACATACTATGAGGAATGCATTAGACAATATTTTTATGGTGATCACGTGTCACTTGAAACTGCCCGGAAGTATTAAATAAGCTCGTTAGTTATATATGTATACTAGCCTGGGTGCTCGGCGTTGCTCAAGTGTGTAAGTGTGTTGAGTAAAAAAAAAAAAAAAGTTGTAGTAGGCAGGCAGACTCGAACTCATGACGCGAAGGCAGAAAATAAAGTGGAGGCGCGTGTAAGGGTGTTAGTTGGGAAAATAACAACAACAAAAAAAAAGAAACATTAAGAACGCAAAACGAGTACCGAACAGAGGAAAAGAAAGTGGACAGAAAAATGTGACGCGTCAACTGTTGCGCCCATCGCCAAACCGAAAGTGACATAGGTTTAAATTAAGACGAGGCAATCAAAAAGAGGGGGATGACTTTCGAAAATATCGGCGAAAAAGCGACCCCTCCCCGTAGAAAAGTGACCAGTTGAGAGCGAAGGAATTAATGTTTTGGGCCAATTTTCCGATATTTTCGTCCGAAGTGCCGGGCTTCAAAATGATATCAATCTCGTGAAAATCCGTCGCCTCTGTGGAAAGTTCTAGGCAGAAATAAAAACATACATACATACATTTAAACAGACTGGTGAGATTTATATTATAGACCAGCGGGGGTCCCTGGCGTTGCCCGGGTGTGGTGAGTTGTGAGGAGTAAATCAAAACAAAATGGAAAATAAAGAATAAGCGAACGTAATAATCCTGTTTTAATAAAGCTCAGAAGTCAGATCAGTTTAAGACTCCAGTGTAATTTATTATATTATAAACAATGTGCAATGCAGAGAAACGTATTTTTTTCTTAATTTGAACTTCTGAATGGTTAATAATGTTCATTTTTTTCAAAACAAAAACTAACCATTATTATCGTTTTCGTATCATCATAGTGATCACAAATTTACAAATTTCAGTTGATATTAGTGAATAAAAGATACACACGAGGATGAGACATCGAGGATAATATACAGATTAGTTGACAAATATTGTAATATTTATCATATAGATAAATAATAACCATTTTTATTTATAGTTTTCACATCATTGTAGTGATTACAAAATTTGGAAATGTCAGTTGAAGTGAGGTGGATACTGGATATCTATGAGGATTAAGCGTGGAAGATAATATGTACCTTAATTGCCAAATATTTTCATATATATATATATATATATATATTTATTTTTACATGGGGGTCACCACTTATCAAGGCGCGAAGGCCACTCAGGGATAAGGGTTATTGCGTGTATTGTAGTAATCATTAGTATTGGGCTTTTTGATAGTGTCTTACCTAAGGGGCGGTTTGTCAGGAGTTTGTTTATGTTGGACTTGAAGACGTCCAAGTTGTAGTCAGGTGGGAAACAGGCAAGCGGCAGAGAGTTCCACTGGCGTGCAGTTCTAAAAAAGAAGCTTTGCTCATGGAATCTACGTTTGGATTATATATATATATATATATATATATATATATATATATATATATATATAAACAGGACCTGTTAACCTGCGTTGCTCGATGGAAGCCTGCCTCCCCCCAGCAAAAAAGTAAACTACGGTCGTAGTTGGTGTCCACTTTCGTCCCTGAACAAATGCGGACAGTGGCTGTCCTGACCGAAATGAAGTAATCTGGCTTTCACTCGCGAGTAATGATGATTTGGGTAGATAAGATGCAGCTACTTTTTGAATGTAAAAGAAGCAATTACAGGAATGTGTAAATCAGTATGAATTAATGAAAGTACGAAAATGGTCCATTCGAATAATAATGGAAAGTAAAAACTAAAATTTTAGAGGTAAGGGATTCTCACTCTATATGAACTGTTTAAAGTGATCGAACTCAGTAGTAGCAGTCCTTCCCTTTCTTTTCAACTATTCCACCGATAGTAGTGCGTTAAATTCCAGTTTGATTGTTTTTTTAACGTTTAAAACAAAACAATTACGACTTCTTTCACTTCACTTCTTTGAGTATTTTCATGTTAAGACCAGCGTTTGAAATAGACATCCTAAACTCCCCATGTTAACAACGACTTTCGTTCATCCACCATGTTTAGAATATACACCTCCAACATCCCACATGTAAAGAACGGTTCTCGGAGTAGACAATCCTATATTTAAGGGGAGGGTTCTACCAAAGTCAACCGTGATAATCGTTGTCAGCATGGCCATCCGCAAATGAAAAAAGAAAATCAAAATTTGGGGTGGTAGTGTCAGTAGGAGAAAATTAGATTTGTTTAACGCGCGTGCATACAAACCTGGCAGCCAGTGAATTACAGTGCATGATACATGTCTTTATATCTCTATAAGTTCTTGTCTCTGCAAAATTTGAATGAGATTTTCGTAATCAGCATTGTGGAAAACCTATAAGCCGTAATTCTAATTATGTACAAATTCTCTCCCATCATGAAAAAAAGGTAAAGGTGTGCGGAATTTCGTAAAAGAAATGAAAATCCAATACTCCATCGAATTCTGTTCCTTAATTAATGAAATTTACTTTCAAACTGTCGTGTAGGTAATTGGGCGATAAAATCAGTAAGACCCTAGATTTCACACACGTCGGTAGGTCTGTCAATTGTGGCACGAAAGCACAAATTTGAAAATATCTAAATATTTGCAAAGAAATGCAATAAAAAAAAAATCAGTGTATCCAATGCCGCAATTTCAGGGGGGAGAAATTATTATTTTTGGAGCGGGGAATGGAAAGATAATGGTGCTGATGAGTTTATAGTTTCGTTAAGAAGGATTCTTTAAAAGATAGTTATAATATGTATATATCTTCGTGGTGTTGACTGGGGGGCATTATGAAGACTGTAAATGTAGAGGGGGAAATACAAACAACATCCTCTAAAGAGGTTTGCGATCGAGACGTTATTTATCCTAGGATGCAACGCAGGATATTATTATAACGAACACATGTGTCTAAAACGATGTTTTAAAGTTACATATGATGGTGCATAATAGTTTCGATATAATACATTTGTATGTGGCATTTATTGTTGCAAACGTACGGTAATTTGGTCAAGAGGAGAATTTCTGCAATCAAAATATTATATGCAATATATATATTGTGTGACCATTTATTTAAAGTCGAAAGGTCACTCAAAGTTAATGCGTTTGTCAAGTAAACTATTTGTACATATATATAAAAAAAAGATTTGACGGTTAGTTTTCATTTAGAAACTGTTAAAAAACGATTTGAACAATTGGACTTGAATATGACCTTGTTGTTGAAAGTAGTGAATCACGCCCCTATATATATATATATATATATATATATATATATATATATATATATATATATATATATATAGGATACGGTTCCCTGTATATAGAAATATGTGGAGCCGAACATCATTGTCTTTGGTGCTAGACTAGAAGTAGTCGATTCGTTCATCTACCTTGGTAGTTCTCTGTCGCAGGATGACTCTCTTGACACTGAAATCCACGGATGAATTCAGAAGGCATCTGTAGCTTTTAGAAGGTTAGAGAATAGAGTGATGTCTGACCGTGGCATCATAGACAGGACAAAGATCTGCGTTTACAAGACCTGTGTGCTAACCCCACTGTTGTATTCATCGGAGTCATGGAGATTGCATCAAAGGCACATAAAATGGCTTGAACGATTTCACCAAAAATGTTTCAGACGTATCTTAAGCATCAAGTGGCAAGATCAAGTAACCGACACTGAGGTCCTTGTGAGAGCACTTTGCACTAGTATTGAGACCCTTGTCATCAGATCTTACATGCGTTGGGTGGGCCATGTTATTCGAATGAATGATTGTAGTCTGTGGAAACATTTTTATGGGGATCTGGAAAATGGCAAGCGCCCTCAACATAAGCCTAGGAAGAGATTCAGGGACTGTACAAAGAACAATTTGAAAGTCATGCAAATCAACATCGACGCGCAGTGAAGAACTTACTCTATCAAGGCTGAAGTTGTGAAAGCTTGTACGTGAAAGTTGTGATGTTCTAAAGAAAATAAAGCAGACCCACATCAATATGAAGTGAGGGCTTCGCAAATGATTGAATTGATGGTCTTCACCATGACACACGGAAATGCGACATTTATGAACGAGTGCCTTGTTTTAAAAAGCTGGCTACCTCAACCACCTTAAGTCACAAAAATCTCCTGTTCAGGTCACCTTTGTACATATTAGTCCGAACCAAACGATCTGTTTAATATGTAACAAAGTTTGCAAGTTTAGGAAGACATATGATTGTTCATAAGAATACCGTTCAGTCTCTAGATGAAGTCAAATCAGCGGAAATCGCTCAATCTACATGTTACATCTGCTTCAAGATGTACAAATGTGCGGCGGGACTTCAGAGTGATCTATGATGACGTGGACGACGAGATTGAGAGAACTCAATGTGAATGCGATCATATGAAGAAATGCAGCAATCATCATATAAATATGTATATATATATATATATACATATATATATGTGTATATACATGTATGTAAATATATATAATTTTTAAAAGTAGTTTTTACTCAAATTCATCCTAAAAAGGCAAATTCATAATGGGACATAAATGTCTATTCTGAATTAAGGACCTTGTGTACAAAGATAATGTAAGTTTATGAATATCAGAAACGATAAAGGTTCGAAGATAGAGTCCTGTGAAATACCTGTATAAATGTAATATTGTTGGGATGTACAGACATTTTTTTTACACGGTGGTCACCACTTATCAAGGCCCGGAAGTCACTCAGGGATAACGGTTATTGCAAGTACAGTACATCCGAGACAACCGTTATCTTACTATTTATTAAAACAGAGATTAATATATAAACTATTTTTCCAGTCAAACATTTTCAGATGCTTTTCGGTATATCAAGGGAAACCACTCTAGTTCCCGCCAATAATAAAGCAATTTTCCTCCATCTCAAGGGGTGATCCAATGGGTCACTTTTTCTAGTATATATGCATATGAGAGATGAAGAATGCAATTTTGACATTATTTAAAATTTTGATTCATTTTTTTTTAAGAGTGAATTCTAACGATTTATTTATTCAAAAAGCGGGAGATCATACTGTCGCACTTGTTATAAACTGTCTTGATGAACGGATATCGAAGATATCTTTTAT
Source organism: Euprymna scolopes (assembly GCF_053919585.1). Lineage (NCBI taxonomy): Eukaryota > Metazoa > Mollusca > Cephalopoda > Sepiida > Sepiolidae > Euprymna > Euprymna scolopes. The sequence goes on from NC_136483.1 coordinate 181,278,504, forward strand.
TACATATAATAAAAAATGAATAAATAAAAATCTACATTTATCAAACATATTGGCTGTATTTTTTTCTTTTTATCTTGCTTGCTGGTGTAAATTATGCAAGTATTTGATAACTTAAGCTGGTTTCCAAAATGGAGACTTCTGATAAGACCTTCTGCAAAACTTTGAAATTAATGGAGAATAAAAAAGATAACGGTGCTAAATATTCACCATGACAACAAAACACGTGATGCTGATTTTCATATTTGATGTAGTTAATAGGCAGAGTGGAAATTCGCAGAGAATTATTCTTCACTTTTGTTGATTGAAATTTCTCGAGAAATTTTCCAAAATACTCAGGTTATCTCTTAAATCGTATATTATAAACTGCTGCGTAAGATTTCAAATAAAATCGATACATTTGCATTCTTACATAAGGTAATGTAAATGAAGAAAGGGGAGATAAGTAGAGATAAAACGAACGAGAATATCAATAGCATAAATATTAATACAAAAGAGTTGGGGGGAAAACCGATGTAAAATGCGATCGCAGATCACATTCAACAATAAACAAAAATATGTAACGTTCTCACCTTTATTAAACACTAGCATGGGTACCTGGCGTTGCCCAGGTGTTTGGAGGTGTATGCTGAGCAAAAAAACAAAAAAAAACGGTTAGTTTTTTACTTTGACCCCTATTATGACCCCTTAACATTTACTATTTTGGGTCCAAATCAAGTTATTAAGTTAGATCAATGTCCAATGAACCTATATCTAAAATCTCAAGTGCTTAGACCCGAAATTGGCGGAGGAGTTTGGTAGAGTTCTCAAAGGTCAAATCGTTGAACTTTGACCCATCAACAGCCAAATTTCTGACCGAAAATCAATCACATAGACTTTCCCAAATCTCAGTACCCTATATATCAAATTTCGAGTCTGTAGACTAAAAATTGATAGTTATTGCGTAGGGAAATGTACATAGACAGACAGACACATACATTCACTTTTATAGATATATATATATTTACAAACATGGAAGACAATCTGAATGTTATGTGGGTAACGAAAATATTTTATTTTAATGAAATTAATATTTTATGAACACAGACTGTTCCAAAAGCAAAAATTCTATTTTTTAATTAAAAACGTCGAAAAACTCCGTACACAGTAATGATACTAGTAAAACGAGCGACTTTTTGGGCTGCAGAATTCATTTTTCTACATAGTTTCCACCATTTTCAATGTGCTATTGCGAATAATTCAATGGCGCATCTCTGCTTCGGATGCACGTCCGTGACAGCGGTTGATTTCTTAGAGTTTCACACCGTCAATATCTGCAACAGGTTAGGAATGCAGATATTCACTTATCATAACAGTGCAATTTGCAATCTGCTCTGATCCATTTGGGCGGAATAAGATTAAGATGCTTTACTTTTAGACATTTTCCTGCAGTATACAGCGCGTCCAAAAAGTCTCTAAAGCATTTTGAACTTAAATAGATTCTTTATTTTTGATGATATCTTTCTTTAATTTTAACACAATCTGACTAAGACACTGCGCAATTCGTTTATAAAATAACAATTTTTAACAATCTTTATTTACGAAAAATAATGTCATTTAAATGTTGCCCATTTTCAGCTTCGCATATTTGTGCTTTTCTAAAACATTCATGACAGATTGCAGAATTTGTGGATTGCGATTTCATTCCCTTATTTCGTTCCTGATATTTTCCTTCAATTCTTGCAGGGTTTAGGGTTTGTTAACATAGACTATTTCTTTAAGATATCCCCACAAGAAAAAGTCAGGGCTAGTCAAGTCTGGGGCACGTGGTGGTCATTTGATATTGCCATAGCGAGAGACAATGTTGTCACCAAATTGACCCCTGATTTTGGTAAAACAATTTCCAAACTTGCGTACGTTGCGCAATGCTATACTCATTCTTATTATATGATCTGCAAAATATCTGAGATATAGAAAAAAAATCTAATCATTTAGGGTAAAATTACAAAGATTTTCAACACTTCAGTGATTTTTTGACACGCTTTATAAGCTACGAAATAGTAACAAATATGTTTCATGTTCGCTGATTTTTAACAACGCACACACACACACACACACACAAGAAAACGAAATTTCATTTGTTTGAATAAAATCTCTAAATTATTTTTATGATTGGATAGGGAATAAAATTTTACTCGCTTGCCTGATGTTTCATTATGGGAAAAACCTTCAAATTTTTTTATGCAATTAATTTGGTGATTTCTATTAATTGATTTCTATCTCTTCTCGTCGAGCGAATTTGTATTACTGATTCGATTTGTCACTTAGCAATGACTTTAGTCTTAATGATTTAAGTAGTTAATAGAAATTACATTTCGAAACTTTCGAAAGCCAGCTAGTCTATATAACATTCTACGTGTTCCCTCCTTCCGTAGTTAGTCCGTACGTGATAGTTTGAAAAAGAATCTATACAATTTGTGAAGGATACACTGCTTTAAAAAAGTTCAAATTCGCAAAAGTTGTCTTAAAAAAAAACAATCTGGTTACTTAACAAGGATATTATATGTAGCCTCGTTTTTAATGCCATTATAATATAATAATAATATATAACCATTGTTATAATCATCATGCAGTCCGTCATCCATGACGATAACTAGTCGGGGCCTCAGTGCTTTATCCTTCGCTACAGGACTTTCCACCTTGGCTCCTAACTTGCTTGCGCAGTTTAGGTGTAGTATCTGCTGCGCATCAGATAAACGCCCTTTGAACCTCCAATGCTCATTTCCAGTGGGTCGAACCCGCGACGACTGGCAGCAGAGGAGGCCACAGCTTATGGCCGAAAGTAATCTCAGTGAGGTAGACAGTCGCCCTATCGTGTCCGCTACTACGCCTTTTCTTGTTATAATGGTGTAACGAATGAACTCGTACTGATTTCTACGGGCAGCGGTTCCTAAACGAAGATAGTTGTCAGATAAATATTACGTGAAAAAGGAACATTTGAAAACACAGGACAAAAAAAAACACTCTTTGCAAAGGAGTACTGTACTAAAGGTATAAATTAAAGATTGTCTTTAACAATCCGGTTTCTGAATATTTATAAGTGCTTATTAATGTATCTTATTTGAGTCAGTTCTATATTTACGATAAACTGGGCACTATTTTCATGCAAATGTTAGTAAACTCATATTTATCATATTTTGGCTTTCTGTCTAAAAAAAAAAAAGAGTAAGTTTTCGAGCTATTCAAAAACATATCAGCTTCATCAAAATATATTTTTATAACACATAATGATTTAAAAGTAATATTCAAATATTATATAGAGTATGGTTACATAACTATATGTTCGTGTTAATATGTAGTGTTCTTCATTTGAAATAAAGAAAAGGGGGGAAAAGCGGAAGAATAGAAGGAAAGTACCGAAATAAGATGAAAAAAGAAAGAAAATATGTGTAATTTAAACTTTAGATGCAAAGGGAGGTAACTTAATGATTATTAAATCATCCAATTTCTTAATTGCTGTTAGAAAATTTGATTTATTAAAATCATTGCGAGTAAGACATGATTAGTTTATTGTAATTAAATTAAGATAAATATTGGTTACCTTAGTTGCGAGTTAAATTTGAATAATACTTTTTTCTTTTTTTTTACAAGGTGGTAACCACTTATCAAGAATATTAGCAGACTTGAAAATTCAGACGTATACTGTAAATCTAAAAAAACAAACAAACTACTTCTATATGTCGGCCGAGTGATGAAAAATAATAAGAAATACGTAAAGAATTGATGGGAAAGACGATTAAAATCGTTTTATACCGTTTAAGTATTTTAAACGATTTTTACCGTCATTCTATTCAATTCATTTCCTATATTTTTCTTTATTTTTCATAAATCGCCTGAGGACGACTTCTGGAGGTCGAAAATGTTCGCGAATACGGCAAATTTCTTTTTACACTCGAATAGAACATTCGGAAACTAGTCCATATATATATATATACATATATATATATATATATATATGTACTTATATAAACATATGTATATACTTATATATATGTACATTTACATTATATATACATATGCTTACATTATATATATATACTTACATTATATACACTTACATTATATATATATATATACACACTTACATTATATATATATGCTTACATTATATATATATATACTTACATTGTATATATATATATATAGATAACATTATATATATTTATACTTAAATTATATATATATATATACTTACATCATATACATACACTTGCATTATATATATATACTTACATTATATATATATATATATATATATATATACTTATGCCATAAATTCCGATGAATCATCCTCTAAGCAGTCAATATTTAATAATAATAATAATAATAATAATAATAATAATAATAATAATACACCGTGTATTTTCGTCTATTTGACGGATACAGAGAACATTGGAATGTTTGGTGTCTTATGTTCATATAAATAAAAGAAAATCTTTATTTTTTATATAGAATAATTCTGCTACTCGGACTCGTGGGAGAACCTTTTGATTTTAACAGCGATATTTCACTTATAACGACTGCAGTGAGTACACCCGGAACGATATAATCTATCTCATAATCCGCTGACGCCATTTTATTGTGGCATATACGTTATTACACATCACACTTTTCTGAAAATATGGGATTGCTCGATTCCTAATAATGTAAGTATGTTAATTTTGTCTGGAACGTGGAACACGAATTAAAATATTTCTTGTCTTTCAGGCTAGGAAAAAAATTGAATTTCTGTTTTATAAAAAATTGGCGCAATAATATGTATTTTAACATCAGAGATCTATATCTATTTAAACATTACAGATCTATATGTATTGTAACATCAGAGATCTATATCTATTTAAACATTACAGATCTATATGTATTTTAACTTCAGAGATCTATATGTATTTTAGCATCACAGATCTATATGTATTTAAACATCACAGATCTGTATGTATTTAAACATCACAGTTCTATATGTATTTTAACATAAGAGGTGTATATGTGGTTTAACATCACAGATCTATATGTATTTTAACATAACAGATCTATATGCATTTAAACATCACAGATCTATATGTATTTAAACATCACAGATCTATATGTATTTAAACATTACAGATCTATATGTATTAAAACATTACAGATCTATATGTATTAAAACATTACAGATCTATATGTATTTAAACATCACAGATCTATATGTATTTAAACATTACAGATCTATATGTATTTAAACATTACAGATCTATATGTATTTTTACACCACAGATCAATATGTATTTTAACACCACGGATCTATATATATTTTTACACCACAGATCTATATATATTTTAACACCACATATCTATATATATTTTAACACCACATATCTATATGTATTTTAACACCACAGATCTATATATATTTTAACACCACATATCTATATGTATTTTAACACCACAGATCTATATGTATTTAAACACCACAGATCTATATGTATTTTAACACCACAGATCTATATGTATTTTAACATCACAGATCTATATGTATTTTAACACCACAGATCTATATATGTTTTAACACCACAGATCTATATATATTTTAACACCACAGATCTATATGTATTTTAACACCACAGATCTATATGTATTTTAACACCACAGATCTATATGTATTTTAACACCACAGATCTATATGTATTTTAACACCACAGATCTATATGTATTTTAACACCACAGATCTATATATATTTTAACACCACATATCTATATGTATTTTAACACCACAGATCTATATGTATTTTAACACCACAGATCTATATGTATTTTAACACCACAGATCTATATGTATTTTAACACCACAGATCTATATGTATTTTAACACCACAGATCTATATGTATTTTAACACCACAGATCTATATGTATTTTAACACCACAGATCAATATGTATTTTAACACCACAGATCAATATGTATTTTAACACCACAGATCAATATGTATTTTAACACCACAGATCAATATGTATTTTAACACCACAGATCAATATGTATTTTAACACCACAGATCAATATGTATTTTAACACCACAGATCAATATGTATTTTAACACCACAGATCTATATGTATTTTAACATCACAGATCTATATGTATTTTAGCTTCACATCTATTTTTAACATTACAGATCTATATCTATTTTTAACATCATAGATATATATCTACTTTTAAACTCATACATTAATTTTATATTCAACATCACAGATCTATGCATATTTATAACACCACATATTTATATGTATTGTTAACATCACGGATCCATATATATTTGTAACATCATATACCAATAATTATTTTAACATCACATATTCATAAATCAAAAGTCTCTAGTAAGAATATACGATTAAACACAGAACCCTAACTTTCAACGTAGACCCCCCCAACTACCACGGTATCTGCTTTTCCAACCTCAGTGCTCTACATTCCATCTTTCCAGAGTTTGAAATCCAATTACAGGGTATCAAACCAGACCTATACCTCATTAGTAAAACCGGCATTGGAAGGCCATTTCTCTAGATGGATTCATAATTAAAGGATATTCTAATTTAATATCCAAATTTCACTCCTAAGGTCGACATGGGGATTGATTATGTTCCTACATAAGAGATGTCTTCTCTATGTGTTCGGGATATATCCATATAAGACCCTAAATTTCAGTATATGTGCTTTCGGATTGCACTTGCTCACACTACTACGTTTACATATATTTGCCCTCTATGCCCCCCTCATAACAGCGGAGCTACTATCTTTAAAATCATATCTAAGAAAATTTACCACATCTTGTCTGCTTATCCTTCGGCTAGCATTCGCGGATGTGGTGACTTCAATCTTCACAATGTAGAATGGTTAGCCCACTCAAACGACAGATGATGAGGGGAGGTTCTGTCACGATTTCTCTACTGCTTATGATTTAACTTACATTGTTCACGAACCCACCCGTGTACCCGACACTGATGGTCAGTATGCAAGTCTTCTAGACCTTTTTCGCACAACTTGCCCTGAGCTATGTTCATTTTCTCTTCTGTCCTCACTGGAATCTTCCGATCTCTCGGTTGTCTCACTTAGGATAAAAAAAAATATGTAATAAGTACTCCGACATACGTCTCCATCGTACAATATATCGATGCTGTATGGCTGACTGGAATAGCTTTCGTACATTTCGATCAGATCTACCTCTAAGTTCCATATTTTAAAAGAACGTGTTCGCCAAAGTATCAGACCTGACAGAATGGTTAATTGTAGGTATAAACCGCTTCATACCGAGCAAAAACTTCTGGCAAAAACCTAACAGCCAGCCGTTGCATACAGAAATCACTATTTTCAATTCTTTTCAACGTAATAGTTGGTTTGAGACTAAAACCGCTCTCAGGACTGTCGGCAACTACTGTAAAAGAGTAATAAAGAACGCGAGAGTGTTGTATGTTCAGTCTTAGCAGCGGCTTGGTTCCCACCAATTTTGGCAAATAACAAATAGGGTTGTGAATAGAAATGTGTGCTCTATTCCAACCATCATTAATGGGCTTGAGATAAGCTCGTCAGCATCAGACAAAGCCAACCCCTTGGCAAAAAAAAAACATTGCAGCAAATTCTACCATATGCGATCAGGGCCGCCAAATCCCGCGTTTCTTCCTGTGTCTGAATACACGCTATGCGACATACAAATATCTGTGCGTGATGTTGTCAAGCTTATCAAATACCTCGATTCCAGTAAAGCAGTTTACCCTGACCACATTCCTATTATAGTGCTAAAAAAAGCTTCAACCTAAACTAGCTCCCATAATTACAAAGCTGTTTAAACGCGTTATCTAATAGAGAATTGCTTCCCAACACCATGGAAAACCTTTAAAAAATAACCCAGTTCATCAAAATGGGAGACTCTAAAATGGGGAAATATGAATTTCTTCCAGTATAGAATGGTTTCTCGTTCACTAACCTAAGACAGGAAAGACGAAGTGTAATTTCAAGATATAGTACAGTTTGGTATTAGTAAAACGACAAATTGGTTATTTCAAATAAAACGAATCGGGAAATGTATGCTGGGTTATCTTGAAACCACCACAACATGGAAGTAAACCGTCACATAATGAAGGTTAAATGTTCAAGGTGGAAAAGGGATATGTTTGTGAATATGTAAGTGTAAGATACAAAACCGGATTATAAAACTCGCGCTGTAATAAATAGAGCTATGACTATAGCAAATTCTGTTCATTGTTTTTACTATGGGGTGTGTATCCGTTTATATCTTATATGATTGTATTTTTAGATAGAGTGATGTGGTTTTCGGTTGATATACTGTCTTATTGTGTCGGATATATACTCGAGATTAAAACAACAATAAGAAAATGTTGCTGTCATAGCACTAGTAATAATATACTAAAAAGTTTGGGAAAATGATCCTTTCTGAGTGGAACGGAACTAATGTATGAAAATACTGTCTTAAAATAAGAACTAAAGATTAAGCCCCCCTATCTGAATTATTATTATTATTGGCGGCTCACATGGAGCTTTCACACAAGTCAAAAAACGATCTGATTGGAAACCTGTGGTGTTCTCTGGAAGCTGAGTGACAACAAGTCTCCCCAGACGTTCAGCTCTCTCCACCTCCTTCGATAGCATTTGCAAATGAATTTGCATCATCGCAACATCCGCTTACCATTGATTTCTCGCTGGTAGTGGCCATTGGTTTATACTTAAATTTGAGTGGCACTAAGCCTCCCAAAAGTCCCCGTTCTCTTTGCGCTTGTCCAGCCGAGGTCTGGTTGGCGCTCGCTCCTCGGTCTTTCAGTCCTTATTGACCCTTCTCGGCCCTTTGATATCATTTTTTTGGGGGGGGGGAGGGCGAACGGTGATGAAACAATGGGGGGATGCATGATGGGGGTGTAGAACTTGTGAATATGCAGTTTCGGTGATCTCCATTCCCTGTAACGCTTATTCGTTATATTGTCTTGTATTATTCTCCGCATTCAAGGGTTTTCCTTAATATTTCAGTCGTTTTCATTATCGTTAATCGTTGTACTTTTGCAGTTATTCCTCCGATTCCAATTTCTGACATTCTTTTTTCGCAGTTTTTCGGAATTGTTCCTAATGCTCCTACTATTATCGGTACTATTTTTACTTTCTTCATTATCCAATATTATTATTATTATTATTATTATTATTATTATTAAGCTGTTACAGATACATTTGTGTTACTTATTTCTGGTTAGCCACAATTCAGCTTACTATACACACCATTACCAACCCTCATCAAAGACGTTCTTCGCAGCAGAGCAGAAAAAAAAACAACCGACTAAAAGAAGTTTTAATCTATTCATCTCTTCAAGTAAGTCTTTATATCGACCCTCGACAAAACGAGATGGTTTACATGAAAAATACGATTTTACATCTGATAGTGCGTGTTCAGAAACAGCTCACGCATACGCTTATCAGCAACATCGGACATGAGAAATAAAACAAGGATACTTTCTAGAATACTCGCGTCCATTTTGCCAAACATCTATGGACGCATTCCGGAATACGTCTAACGATTTTATCACCAGGATATTTTTTTTTACATCCCCCCCCCAAACAAAGCGCATTACTACTTTGGTGTAGAGGGGCTACTATCAGGGGCAGCAGTACCGGAGCACTATGTTGGGATTTGGGCAGCAAGATGTCGGTTCACGTTGCACTTGAACTTCTGCATATTAGTACAGTTAGGGAAGCAGAAACCTGGAATTGAATTCCAGGGTCTAGCGGTTCTGGGGAAGAAACTACTGGAGTAGAAAGATCTTTTACATCTAGGGATCTCTAGTGCGTGGGGTGGGATTTAGCTGCCTGTCGGGTTTGTCGAAAGTGTCTACGTCGTGGGGGCACAAGTGTCTGCAGTTCGTCAGAGCATTCACCATTAAAATACTTGTAGAACAGGCAGAGGGATGCAACGTTTCGTCGATGGGACAGAGGCTGAAGCTTAGATACCAGTTCAGGGTCTATCAGATTGGCGACTCGTTTTTGAACCTTGTCTAGGAGCGAGAGACTAGTAGCAGACGCACCAGCCCAAATGTGACAACAATACTCCATACATGGGCGAATGGTGGCCTTATAGATGTACAGGATACTTTCAGATGCTTTACATTTTAGAAATTATTAATAGTGTCAATAAGAGCCGTATCTTTGTTCTCAGTGTAAAATGTAATTTACATTCTTATACAGAATAAACTGTTATACAACACGCTATCATCCTATGATATCATGATAGTAATACTAATATAGGACGCCGTGTTATTGCAATATATTAAAGTCTTTCACGTGTAATTTTATATACTATTTCATAGAAATTAATTGTTAATTCATTTTAATTTATTAATATTAAAAACAAAGTTAGTCTGTGGGGGTATATTTCCCTATTCAACTACTCTGTAAATTTTAAGACTCGAGATTTAACATAAGGGGTATTGAGATTTGTGAAACTCTTTATAATCGATTTTGGCTAGAAATTTGGTATCAAGCGGTCCACGTCCAATGATTTGGTCTTTGAAAACTCTACCGAACTCCTCCGCCAATTTTGGGTCTAAACACTTGAAATTTTAGATGTAGGTTACTTGGACATGGATCAAACGTTTTACACTTTTTAATTTGATTTGATCCCAAAACAATAAAATTGAAGGGATCAAAATTGGGGTCAAAGTTTTTAAAAAATTAGCCTTTACAGTCCCTACCAAATTACCCGGCTAATTTTTGTCTAAACATTTGAAATTTTACATAAAACTATTCAGACACAGGGCAAGTTTTCTAATCAGTTTTTGGCCGATAGCAAACTATTAAGCATACTTTGAGTCTAAACATTTGAAATTTTACATAAAGGGTATTCAGGCAAGTAGCAAGCTTTTTAATCAGTTTTTGGGCGAAAATTTGGCTGTCAAGAGGTCAAAATTGAAAGAGTTGGCCTTTGCAGACGCTACCAAACTTCTCCACCAATTTTACGCCTAAATACTTGACATTTTAGATGTAGGCTACCTGGACATGCGTCAAACCTTTATATATATATAATTGGTATATTTAGGCAGCATTTTTTCACCCAAGCAAATATTAAATGTAACGGAGACACTTTGCTTTTATTTCAACACCTGATGATGATTCGTAGACGAATCGAAAGCGCTCGTGACAGCAAAAATTATGGAACTTTTATTAATATTTTTGATTTTGATACAAACAAGATGATACAGAAAATCGAAAAATTAAAAAAAAAATTATAAAGCAAAGTGCCTCCGTTGCATTTAATATTTGCTTGAATATATATACACATGCACACAAAGCTATGAACAGTACATATGGTCCGAGCAAAGCAGGGCTGAACCGCTAGCAAAGGAATAACAAGCGAATCAAATGAGTTTTGAGTTGTTTAAACAGTTACATTCAATGTCGCTTAAATTTGTGTTTTTTTGTGCCACTGTAGATAGATTATGTACTAGTGATAATCATGTAGGACAGTGTGTTCGTCATGTGTTTTCAATATATGCGTTGCTCATAGATCAATCTGCAGACAGTATTAGCAGCTATCAGTCTAGTTTGAATCAAGATATCGGAATTGAGTGCAGCGTAAAATCGAAGTGATAAATAGTGTGTTATTTAATATATTGTTTAATTTTCATACATAATCATCCTGTCAAAGTACATAATGTAGATTTAGAGAAAAACTTGATTCCCTGAAATTGTTAAGGAGAGTAAAAATAGACTTTGGTTTTCCTTTCAACAGCCGCGTAACTCTTTCCCAGTTATTTTATCATTTAGTCCTCGAATTCCAGAATCGATGTTTCTAACAAAGAGAGAAGAATTGCTGTCTTCTGGGTCAGTATCTGCCTCATCTAAGACCTATTGTTGGCAAGTTTTCTTTTGTTTTTTTTTATTAACGTAGTATTTTTAGTTCTTTATATCAAGTGGTTTCATGCATACTCTGGAGCGATTTCCATTTTAAAAATATACTTTCTATTTCTTCTGATGCGATATTCTATTTCGTTTAATTACTTCAAGCGTATGTTTCATTACTTCCGGTAACTTTTTACATTTTTATTTTATGTCGGTGTTATTTTACATATCCTCTAATTGCATTATATTTTTATATTTGTTTTTATTGGCTCCTGGTGCCATTATATCCTCTGTTTAATCACTTCACGTGCAGTTTTATATATTGCTTATTTCTAATTATTTTTTTAACATTCATTTAAGGTGAGTTAGACCGGCTACTCTTCAAGAAGGAAGTGTCTAGAGAACATACAATTCACAAGCGGTTCCCAGTCGCATGCATATCCCGCTTAGAGGAAAAGATGACATTCTGTTTTTGCATCAATTCAGAGAGGTGTCGACGTTCATCTATATCCAGCGCTTGGTATTCCCAAATAGTCAGCCATCTGATACTGACCAAGATGAACGCTGCTTTACTTCAGTGAACTAATGAAACCGAACCGAAGCGGCAGCGTGTTGAACCGGCTTCCTCCGAAGTAGGAAGTTTCATGGGAGTATGAAATTCACAAACGATCACCAGCCGCATATATATTCCAGCAAGTGGTGATGGCGACCTTAGGTTTTTGCGGCTGTTAAAGGGATGTATCGCCACCTTCCTACATACAGTACCTGGTATGCCTAAGTGGTCACCCATCTGGTACTAACCAGATCTAACGTAACTTAACTTCATGAATCTAACAAGAATCAGTGGGTCAACGTGATTTTGCCGCATAATTTGTTGATTTACGAATCATTTGGATTTAGAGAAAACTAAGCTCTCTTAACAGGTGTATTTTGTTTGTAGACAGAAACATCTCAGAAAAATGACGCCAAAAGCTTAGCATAGCATGGCGCCTACTACTGTCCATCTTAGATACATGATGGAATGCTAGAAATAATATTTCTTTTTGTCTATCGCATATTATTGCTTACTTCGGAGGATTGTATTATTACGATACTGCACTATTTCCCAAAGGTAGAGTAATACCTGCATTTATTCCTCTAGGTAGAAATAACACCTGGGCGGGTAGTATTATAACGAACGAAAATATGAGACTAATTCTCTCTAAAAGCGGAAGATAATGCTAAGGAAGATATTCCCCTGATAACAGACCAGATATGGCACTGAACTCCTTAAAACAGAAAGTAATAAATTATTCAGAATGTAAAAGCAATAGAATTAAGCATAATATTGAAATGAATCCAATCATCTATAAGCAAGTAAAGGAATTTTGTTAAGGGAATATGAAACTTAGTTCACCTTCATGAAGTCGCTCACATATCCATGTCTGAGTATATTATTGTTTTAATATATATTGTTTGTATATTTTTAATAGAAAAAGTAGGTTTTCATAGCAATGTCAGAGCTAGAAGAAAACTCAACTGTATAGTTCTTTAGATAAATATTTGGATATTTTAGAAATAATAAATTCTAGATTTTCAGTCAATTTTATTTTTTGTATTTATTTTATTTTCAAATAAGAACATGAATACGAAACATCGGACATACGAAAGGTCTTAAATAAGTTTCCAGGCTTTCTTTCTGTGCAGGAATTTAAAATTATCGGACACTCTTGAAAATTCAGTATGTTATTGCTATACATGTTTGGAGATAACTTATCAATCTTTATAATTTATAGTTAAAATGAACAGCTACAGCAGGAGTTGGAATACTCCCTACTAAGGTCTGATTGTCACAGGTTGTGAATTTTAAAATGCAATCCGGACGTTAGGACACTTTAAAAGAACGATATGCAATAAAATGTTGTTACAAACTTATAACAATGCGATAGAAACGCATGGAATGCTTCAGACTGCTTTTAGACCATCTTGCATGAATCGAGCATGAGTTATCGAGTGGCATAAAAATTCAAGGAATGCAAGGAGTCTGTGAGGGATGATGAGATGTGTGAGAGGAGTAATGAAGTGAGAAGGGCAGAGGCCAAATCAAGAATTTCATGGATAAGGACCGTCATGTGTCTATAGAAACAATAATTGCACAGTTTGATGTCAGTGTATGAACTGTACACCCAATTATTCGCGAGATACTGAAGACGTGGAAGGTTTGCACGAAATTGTCCCAAGAGTTCTCTATCCGTGTCACAGACTATTTGACCAAGATATTCATCAAAACAGTTCCTCACCCTCCCTATAATCCAGACTTTTCTCCCTGATATTTTAGTTATTTACTAATCCCAAAGAAAACCTTAAAAACTGGCATTATGAGGCAATTATGGAGATGAGAGACGTTGTGGCGAGGATCATTGACACGGTCACGTAAGAGGATATCCATGGGACATTTCATCAGTTGTTAAAACGGTATAACAAATGCATTGCAGCCGGGGGAGATTACTTCGAAGGCGACTAGAGTTTTATGTGTATACTATCAATAAAAGTGCCTATACAAATAAGTCTGGAAATTTATTGAAGGAATCTAGTATACCAATTAAAACTTTTCCCAAATTTAAACATGGCGGCTTATATACCTGAAAATGTCGAAGGTTACATCGACCGAAATGTAGTACAAATAACACACAAGATGGAAACAGTAATCCAAATATATATAAGTAATTGTATAGTTACCATTCAAGCATATATATACACCAAACTTTCATGAGTAATAGAAGTACAATAGTACATTAATAGAACGTAATAGTATAGTTTATACTTAGGCATGCAAATACATGTTTTCCACTTATAGTAGATTCAAACTGATTTTAATTGCCACGATAATTACATTTATTATTTTCTGTGAAAGTGTCCAAAATGAATCTCGCAATTTAAAGAGACACAAACCTATCCACAACAGCAATTTAGATTGTAATATGTTCCGTCAATTTTTATGTAATACAATATGGATGTTTATAGACATTCTTGGAGCTAACAAATATAAGATATGTAAAAGATAACCATTTCTACGCGCACATTTCTATTCAGAATTATTCATATTGATATATTGTATCATCTACAGTCATTTTTTATCACCATGTCTTATTTGGTAGTTTATTTTTCATGTTGTGAAAAGTCAAGGCTAGATGGAAAAAAAAACAGAATGCAAAAAATATGGGAAGCTATTCCAATTCCATAAAATTATACCAATTATTGCTCTAGAACAATCACAGATAATGACTCGTGTAAAATACTACTACTAATACCAATAATAATAACCACATAAGTGAATGCAGCAAACTACCCCAAAAGAATATAAAAGTGAACATAACCAGATAGAGAAAGCAATATGCTATGTAAACAACCGACTATTAAGCATCCAGAAAGATGGTAAAAGCACAAATTAGTAGCAGTACTTGAAAGCGAAATCATGAAATCGTCAGAGATTTGGACGTACAGATAAACCTGACCAAGCCAGGAAACCAGATGTCATAATAGTTGAGCAGAACAATCTCACTAGATCGTAGATTTCGCCGACTAGCAGACCGCAGTGTGAATATCAAAGAGAAGGAGCAGCTAAGCAAATACACAGAACTGGCTAGAGAACTGAAAAAATATAGCAGATGTAGAAAGTTAAGATAACACCAATAATCGTAGTAGCACTGAAAACAATCACGAATAACTTTGGAACAAAATTAGAGATATTAGAATCATAGGAGTGTTGAGAAGAATGAATATCAATAATGAAAACGGCTGAAATATTAAGGAAACCCTACGTATGCAGAGACTAATACACGTGAACTACAAACGCTAAGCAGCTATATAGAAATTGCAACAGAATTGAAACCAAAAGATATAATAACACCACGTGACCAACCTAGTAAACTGAAACTGTATAATCGTAAGTTAACCCTCTTCTCCAAAAATTGTATTGTTAACCTCAACTGGCACCATATTAAATAGTCGAAATGGGTAAAGAAGGAGACGATCTAGGAGAAAAAGCGCTAACCAGACCTTCACTGTAGTGTGAAGAGGACTGGGATCTTGGAGAGGCTTCTTGTTCTTGGTGATAACTAGTGGTTATTGCCAGTGAGAAGTTAATGGCAAGCTGCTATTGCGGTGAAGCAAACTCATTTCTAAAGATTACCAAACGAGATGAAAACTATTGGAAATCTAGGGAGACTTGTCACTGAGATTCCAGTGAACACCACCGGTTGTTGTTAGTGAGTGATCTCTGATCACTAGTTCTCACAACGCCCAATGAGCACGATCATAATGATGAAAATAATAAAAATGCTAACAATGATAATAGCAGGAAATAAAATAAAATGACCGTAATTACTTTTGGTATCATTTTGAGTTCGAATTTGAATATTTATGTTATTTTATCTGCTTTAATTCGTTAACACGTGTTGATGGCAAAAATGACTTGATCTCAGATTCGATACGACGTGTTAGGAAGCTGATTATAGAGACATTAATCAGAAACATCTGACATCATTAGCGTCGTTACAAGGAAAACTGCAATTCATACGATGATCACATTCGCATGCACACATGAAGTAATGTACATATTGTTTTCTATCATATTGATGCATACATCATTTTCTGATTTATGATCGTGACCGAGTACGAAACAGCGCTCTATCCCGCACTGTTTAGGGAAAAGAAGAAAATAATAATGGATCTCCATCACATAGTTTATTCTACGTAAGACAACCTGTTCTGATACTATACTTCCTTTGTTTTGTTTTCAGTTAGTCAAGAAGAAATCTTTGACTGAGGTAATGCTTTATATGTGTTTTAAAGCTATTGTTTCTCGTTTCGGAAATTTTTTTTTCTATATTAAAAACATATATTAACTCTAATTCTACTCTTAGGGGGAGGTTACTAATAATCAAAGTATATATGCATGCACTTATATAAAAAAAAGATCGAGAAGGAAGTAAATGAATTAAAAATATAATTATCAGGATCAAGTAAAAATTCCACGGTGTCATTTACATCAAACTGTAAAATTTACACATAATACTATTATTACTTTGGAAAGAAAAGTGTCAATCAGGATGAATACTATTAAACGAATAGTCTACATTATTCCGTTAAGAATTGTAATCGACAGCTAATCTTCTAATTTATTAAACTCATTATGCCTGTCTCCTTTTTTTCCAAAGTGCATTTCCGCCAAGACAAAGAATCTCATACCTGCACGTTGGCGTTCAAATGATTGCATTTTTTCTGAGCCGTTCTTTAATGAGTTTTAACCGGAAAAAATAGCTGCTAAGGAGTCAGTTGCAAACAATAAAACTTGGAAAGCATAAGTAAACTTAACTTTCTTTTGAACGCATGCGCTAATATACATTTATACGGCTATGATTTATTTTCAACTATTTGCTTATGTCTGACGATAGCTCAAATAGTAAGCACTAGGTTTGGAGCGATAAATGTTTTGGTTTCGATTCTAGCTGGTAGTGCCCAAGGCATATGCATTTTTCTTTTATATTTGAAATCACTACGATGTATTGGTACAGCATCATGATCAATATAAAATTGACCCTATAATAATACAGAGGAAATCTGCATGAATTAAAATATTTAAGCGTATTTCACGAAAGGGCAACACTGTGCGCCCTACTAGTATTCTTTAAATTAATAAAACGAATGTTTATTCATTTAAAACTGTAATAATTTAGTATGATTTAAAATAAACAAATAATTTCCGGATAACTATTTTTCAACTCAATAAAACGGATATCATATTTTGAAATATATTTATTTATTATAAGATTATACGGTTACAAGTCGTTGGTTGGCATAATTTGATTTTGGCACAATTCATTTAAAAAAAAAAATAAGGCCACATTAGATTAAACAAACATTACCATATTTTGTTAATTGAACGATCTCATGTTTAAAAATATGTAGAAACTGGTAGCATAGAACGAACATGAAGATATTCCCTTTATTACAAACTAACCTGGGTGCCCGGCGTTGCCCGGGTGTTTGAAGGTGTGTGCTGAGTAAAAAAGAAATATTGTAGTAGGTAGGCAAGCTCGAACCGGTACCGCGAAGTAGGAAAAGAACATGAAAACAAAGTGACGTCTTTGCCGTTGCGTCCATCACAAACCGGAAGTGGTGAAGGTTTCAATTAAGGCTAGTCAATCGAAATGGGGATGACTTTCGAAAATATGGGCGAAAAAAAGAGACCCCTCCTTGTAGAAAAGTGCCCAGTTGAGGGTAAAAAAATTAATGATTTTAGTCAATCTTTTGATATTTGTCGTCCGAAGGATCGACCTTTAAAACGATAGCCATCTTGTGAAAATCCGTTTCCTCTGTCGAAAGTGTTAGGCATACATGCATACATTTAAATAGACAGGTGAGATTTATATGATATATAGCGTACTAAATGTAGTGTCATGTATGTTTTTTCCTCTCGAATGAATCAGAGAGGAATTACAAATTGCATTGTTATAATGATTAAACTTATGCATCCATCACTTGAAAGTTTCATTTCTAGGTTGCACAAATTGATGGCGTGAGATTCTAACAAAGCAACCGCTGTCACGGATGTGCGTCAAAAGCAGAGGTACGTCATTGAATTCCTTGAAAAAAGTGCATTGAGTAGTAGTGAATATTTAAGAATAAATTCTGGAGCACAGACTTTGCTCGTGATCGTAGCTCTTCAAGTTTCGAGGTTAAAATAAATTGGAATCTTTACTGTTTAAACAACCTTCGTACGACAAAGCGCGTCCGTACGCTCATGCGCAACCATCGTTTATGACTGGCAAAAGTGCATTAAGAATGGTGGTGAGTATATAGAAAAATGACTTCCGGAGCACAAAATATCACTTGTTTTAATGGTACCACTTCCGTCTTTTTCGCTCTTCGACATTTTAAGTTAAAGCAAAATTGTATACTTTACTTTTGGAACGGCTTTCGTCTAATTTTTTTTTTATTACATTTTCACCCCAAACAAGGCACATTGCCACTTTGGTGTAGGGGGCTGCTATCAGGGGCAACAACTACTGGGGCACTATGTTAGGATTTGAGCAGCAAGATGTCGGTTCACGTTACACTTGAACTTCTGCATGTCAGTCCAGTTAGGGAAGCAGGGACCTGGAATGGAATTCCAGAGTCTAGAGGTTCTGGGGAAGAAACTACTGGAGTAGAAAGATCTTTTACATCTAGGGATCTCTACTATGTGGGGTGGGATTTAGCTGCCTGTCGGGTTTGTCGAGGGTGTCTACGTCATGGGGACACAAGTGTCTGCAGTTCGTCAGAGCATTCACCATTAAAATACTTGTAGAACAGGAAGAGGGATGCAACGTTTCGTCGATGGGACAGAGGCTGAAGCTTAGATGCCAGTTCAGGGCCTATCAGATTGGCGACTCTCTTTTGAACCTTGTCTAGGAGCGAGAGACTAGTAGCAGATAATATAAGTAATATTAGTTTAAACATATGTTTGGAAACCGATAGCACAGTACAAACATGAGAAGCTTTAGTATATTATATGCATTATGTTACTACCGATTAAGAATATACTATTGACCTCTTCAACAAACAACGAGGTAGCGCCAATATCATTTACTATCAGGGAAACATTCACGAGAAACACTTGTTTGGCTGTAAACACTATCAATAATTCCCCCCCCCCCACTCTTTATCTGTGCTTAAACCTAAACGTAGATTCCATGAACAAATCTTCTTTCTTAGAAGTGCACACCTGTGGAACTCTTCCGCTTACCTGCTTTCCAGCTGACTACAATATGGCCGTCTTCAAGTCCAATGTAAACAAGTTCTTTATGAGCCGTTACTCTTAAGTAATCTAATTTACCAAATTTACACTTCGAACGGTTACTATGATATTGTCCTTTTGACCAATGTACACTCTTTAACCCTTATCCTCGAGTGGTCTCTGGGCCTTGATAAATGGTTATTTCTTTGTAAAAACCAAGATGTGAGGATGGAAACATCGAGGAGAATTAATCCATTTTTGGTTCCGCAAGAACATTCCTATATACTTTCATGATTCATTAACACAAAGTCCTTGCTAAAATACCCCTGTTATTATTCAGTTAAATAATAAGGGTGTGTCCAATAGTAAGGTCTTATTAATTTTTTTACCTCCAAAAATTAAAACGTTGAAGAGATAATAATACGGGAGTGTACCCATTAAAACGAGCGACCTATTGTGCGCCAAAATTTATTCTGAATGCATCTTTGCTAATCTCTTTTGATGTCTCGGTCGTAAAAGTTCACAGCGCCCTTGATAACTCATATCTCTGTCGCCACCTTGAAATCGACGAATCTATCTCATGTGGTGATATCGACTTTATCAGCTTCACAAACGTTCAACAGGCGCCAGTGAATGTTGATTGGTTAAATTTTTTCTGCATTTAGGGATTCAATGGCACATCTCTGCTTCTGACACACGTCCATAACAGGCATTGTCCTTTTGACACACGTCCATAACAGGCATTGCTTTCTTAGAGTCTCAGACCGTGCAACAGAGAAATAAAACTTGTAAGTAATGAAATTATAAATTAAATCATCATGTCGATGCAATTTACAATCCCTCGTATCCATAAGAGCTGAATAAAAAAATAGGATGCATTACTATTGGAACGTCTTTCGTATGTTTGCTACTTGTTTTAATTAGTCGTAATTTGTAATTTACTGACTAGGCTATCCCGCTATTATCTTAGCTGTGTATTCATTTCTCTCGCCCATTTTCAATCTGTCTGGATTCAGTCATTTATATTTTCAATGTCCCTGTGAGCATTTGCCGGAAATTGACAATCTTATTTTTTACGTTTCATCTGATTTACATTTGTGTGTCTTTGGATACCACACACGCGTATGTAAATTAGATATCAAAATAATCACTCTCTTTACTTATGTAAAAGAATGATAATACAATAATAATGCTGTTATATAATGAACTTAGAAACTACTACTACTACTACTACTACTACTACTAATAATAATAATAATAATAATAAAGACAATAATGAAGTAATAAATACGGTTTAATTGCGTAAGAAGAATGTCTTAAAAGATAGGTCATAATTTATGCATACGAGAGGTATTCCAAAATGAAAAATGTCTTAGATTTCATACCATCTAGATGGATCAGAGATATTTTTATTGCATTGTTATGATTACTGAATGTCTTATATCTATGTTGTATATATTGACAGTGTGAGACTCTAAGAAAGCAACCTTTGTCATGAGCGTGCGTCAGAGACAGGGATATATCATTGAATTTCTGGCAAAAGGGCTTTGAGAATGCTAGTGACTATGTAGAAAAATCAATTCTGAAGCACAAAAGGTATCGTTTTTATATCACTACGCATCTTCGTAGGTCTTAAACTTTCAGAGTTTAAATAAATAGGCCTTACTTCAGGAAATACGCTTGTACTTGAATGAAACCAAATTAGATATATACTAGACGTACTTTTCTCCAATCTTTTCCCTGTTATTGATTGAAGAAAATAATATGATAAACTGGATATTTTATTCTATTTGTGCCATTTTGCATGTGCTACTAGACGTTGTATAGAGGGTGATGTCGATACCTCTTTACAAGAATTGCAAAAACCTAATGACATAATCTTTCCTGACGGGTATATACAGTCGACTGGGGATCGCTTCTGAACTTGATATTCCCATCAAAACTTCCTCGTAGGGCGGGGGAAGTCAGTTCAGCCCACATGGTAGGACATTATACATGTGCGAGTTTTTTCTAAAGTTTCATTCTGTGATATAGACTCGTGTTTTACCAGCAGTTTCAAAACAATACATATTTATAAATTTATTATTTATATTTATTATTAGTATTAGCAATGGAAAATGTACGGCATAATCACGTTGACACACCAGTTCCCGCTGCATCACCGAAAGTAAGCAACGTTGAATCTGGTCAGTACTAAATGGGTGACTATTTGGAGCTTCCATGTGCTGTATGCGCTCTGCATTGTTTCCAACTATCCTGAACTTTTAATTGCCATTTGACTACAAGAGTGCTGATACAGGAGAGGTTGAGATTGCGCAACCCTTGCCTCACAATTACACGCTAGACTAGTGTAGCATATGTTCTGACGCTACACTTTGCTTTTTCCACCCTCGGTCAATAGAGCAGAAATCCTTCCTGACAGAATTTTTATTTTGTTCCTATCCATAGGGCCCCCTTTTTGGAAGCCTGATTTTCCTCACATTAAAAACTGACCTTGTATCTAACTCTGCCCTTGTAGAAACACTACTCCCTACTCCTGCACATTGCCATTGTTTTCACCTTCGCCATTTTAGCTTTTTACACCTACACCCATTTAAGTATACATTATTTATTTTCGCCTGATAAAAATTTTTTTTATCGATGTTATGTAACCAGATTAGATTGCCTAAGGATGTTGACTTTTTTTTACCTAAAATGCACCAGCCATTGATTTTATCATCTTTTTTCCTTTTTCTTTGCAAATCTCAAACTGCAAGGTCCAAAACAAAGGCTACAATTTTTCTATAAAATAAAGCAACTCAAATACCAAGAATATAAACTTGAAAATATAAAAGAACTTAATAAAAACCCTTTTCCAAAATACTGGATTGGACAGTAAACGGCCAGAAAGGGGTTGATATGCCCTAAAACAATTACTAAACGATATGAAAAACCTATTTTCAGATATAAACAACATTAAACATGGAAATAAATATTTAAATTTGGTGATGAATCAAAAAAAGAAAGTTAGTATCCAATTCTTATACTTGTGACATTTATTTTGTCACTATATATATATATATATATATATATATATATATATATATATATATATATATATACTAGACTATCCGTGACACGTTGGGTCAGTATGTTATATTAGCTATGGAATTCATGTATGAGCGTGACACTTGTGACGTAAAGAAAATAGTTTTCTTTTTTGGACATAACAGAAACATTTCTATGAAAGAATATTAAAATGAAAAATCACGAACGGATCACGCAAACATGAAAGAAAAAAATCCTCCCTATTGGTGTGAAGTTACCTATTTTTCCGAATAATCGCTCAAAAATCGAAAATTAAACATAATTTTCCTACGAATCGAACGCCGACGAAAGTCATTTAGCAGCAAAAACGCACATGAACCTACCGATGAGAAATATAAGAATGAAAACCCCATATTGGAATCCTTCAACCAAGTTATAGAAAATTAAAATCTAAAAAAAAAAATTAATAAAACCTGAAGCCAAAAAAAAACCTAAATAAATAAAATGAAATACAACTAATATTGACACAGATTAGTAAATGTGTCAACAAATTCACCGTTCTCACAAAACTATTTTGTATCTAGAAATGTAAACAAAAATAAAAAAGAAGGAAGGAAAAAGGACGGTAGAGAGTAGTAGTAGTAGTGGTAGTAGTAGTCTTGGCTTTACTACAATTGTTCTTATATTTGTCAATGGGTTAAAGTTGTTTAGTTGTAAGAAAATAGCGACAGTATAGTTGTAATAAAGAATAGTTGCAAAACACCCTCACTCTTCCCATGTTAAATAATAATTTCGCAATAACAACGTTAATATTTCAGTGCGCAGGTCAAAATCTGCAAAAGAAGCGATATGTGTTTATTTGTTTTTGGTGATTATGAGTTTATGTTTATGCGCGCATGCGCAACCAGATGTCGTAAACCGGAAAGTGGGTTACATCATTCGTTACAAGGTCAAAAAAGAGCAGAAATGAGGAAAATCGTCTGCCTTAAACCACTAACCTAGTTCTAAAACAGATCCTTTGTTCGATAAAATGCATGTCCATTGGCTGATAGGAAGGGGCTCGGTGGATACTAGAAAGCTGATTGACTAACTAAAATCCTCAGCATATATAAAAGCGAGAAACAACCACAGAATTCGCGCATAAGCCTGACGAATCCTATAGTGGATGAAACGCCGAATATTCAGTGTAGCTTAATCGCCATATTTTATAAATTACTAAGTAGCTCTACCTACGTATTGAGCACTTTTGAAGTAAATACTTCAAGTTTACGCATAAATCTATACTTTCGTATATTAATTTTATGTGAGTAAATGAAGTAATTATACATAGCTCCTAAAACAGTCGAGCACTCTCAAAAGAATTTATTTCAACACATTAAAAATAGATATGGAAACAGTTAATTTCGAAACATCGCTAAAAAAACATCCCCACACCCAGCAAGCATAGCTATATTATTAAATTAATCCAAAAAACAGATGAACTAATACGCCGAATGCGATGGCGAGCAAATTTCTTCCTTAAAAATGAAAACGTAAACAAAAAAGAATCCTATAGTTTTAAAACCCTTAAAAATGCGAAAACAGTAGACCTTTTGATAAACTTTGAAAATGACCTTTTAAACGTAATTAAAAACCTAGAATTCCACAATCAACCTAACAATTTCCAACGGAAACTACACAAAATCGTTAGAAACATAAACAACTCTAATAAAATCTTTGTAAAAGCAGATAAAACCAGAAACTTTTATAAAATAGATAAGCAAGAATATAACAAACTAATCACAGACAACATTACAAAAAAAACTACAAAAAAATAGACACAAACGAATGCGACTACATAGATATAATAAATACTGAAAGTAAACAAATTACCGATAAACTAAAAATTAGCGATAAAGTTGACAAATTTAAACCTAGAGAGGCATACATTCTGCTCAAAGACCACAAATGGGACTTTAATAATAATCCCAGCACCCGCCTGATAAACCAAACTAAACCAGAAATAGGTAGAATTAGCAAAACTATACTTTCTAGAGTAAACAAACAAATCAAACAAGACCTAGAAGTAAACCAATGGGCAAATACCACCGAAGCAATCACCTGGTTTAAAAATATAGAAAACAAAGATAAATGTACGTTCATACAGTTTGACATCATAGACTTTTATCCCTCGATATCCGAAGAACTTTTTAACATTGCCCTAGAAATTACCGAGGCATACACTGATATATCCTCGGAAGAAATCAACATCATTAAAAAATGTAGAAAATCAGTTCTAATAAATAACAATAACCAATGGATAAAAACTAAAATGAAAAATTCGTTTGATTTGGCGATGGGTGCCAGAGATTCGGCAGAGGCATCAGATCTTGTGGGATTATTCATTCTATATACCCTCACAAGCATATTCGATACTACGGATATCGGACTATATTGAGATGACGGACTAGCTATAATAAAAAACTCCAACAAAGTCAAGGGAGAAAACTTTAAGAAAATCATACACAAGGAAATGAAAAAATTAGGCCTAAAAGCAGACGTCTCAGCTAACATAAAAATAACAAACTTCCTGGACGTCACGTTAAACTTAGATAAACACACATATGAACCATACTTAAAAGATAACGCTACTCCAATTTACGTAAACCCTAAGTCCAATCACCCACCATCAATTATAAAACACATTCCCAACTCGATCGTAAGTAGACTCAGTAATAACTCAAGCGATGAAAATGCATTTAACAGGTCAACCAATATCTACGGAACAGCCCTAAAAAATAGTGGATACAAAAATATCGATATCAAATATAAGCAACGAAACACCAACAACTATAATAAAATCAAAAATAGAAGAAAAAGATCTATAATTTGGTATACGGTCCCATACAATCAAATGTTAAAAACAAAACTTGGTAAGAAATTTCTAGACCTTATTGAAAAACACTTTCCCGCAACCAACCCCTTACACAGAATCTTCAATAAAAATACCTTGAAGTTATCTTACAGTTGTTGAGAAAATGATGATAATTAAAGCACATAATAACAAAATACTAAATAAAAACAATGTAAACAACAACAAAATAAACAATAAAAAAGTAGACACCATGACAAAAATAAAACCAACACTAGCAGAAATAATAATAATAATAATAATAATAATAATAATAATAATAATAATAATAACAAACCAACCCCGGACAAGAACAACCATACCATAAATAAAAATAATAATAACGAACTAGATAAATGCAACTGTAGACACCGCACACTTTGCCCAGTTCAAAATAAATGTCTAACAAAAAGCGTAGTTTATCAAGCAACAATATTTGCGAAAGAAAACCCGAATAACAAGAAATATTACGTAGGCATGACTTCCTTAGATTTCAAAACCCGATACTATGGCCACAAAAGTACATTCAAAAATAAAAAAAACACTGTATAAAAACAACACTAGCGAATAAATACTGGGAACTCAAAGAAAGCGGACATTCGCCGGTAGTCGAATGGAAAATAATAAGACAAGCTACCACGTGCAGACATTTAGATGGCCCATGTAAATTATGCCTCCATGAAAAATTTTCTATCCTGTACTTTAAAGAACCCTAAAATCTATTAAACTGTAGACGAGAAATAGCAAACAATTGTGTTCACAAAATAAATAGCGATACAAAATAGCTTTAAAACTAACAAAAACAATAGAAAACAAACAAATAAATAAATTAAATAAACATGAATATACATAAACGACCACACACACACACACACACCCACACACACATATATATATATATGTATGTGTGCATGTATGTGTGTACACATATGTATATTTATATATATAAAAAAAGAAAAAAGAGCAGAAATGAGGAAAATCGTCTGCCTTAAACCACTAACCTAGTTCTAAAACAAATCCTTTGTTCGATAAAATGCATGCCCATTGGCTGATAGGAAGGGGCGCGGTGGATACTAGAAAGCTGATTGGCTAACTAAAATCCTCAACATATATAAAAATGAGAAACAACCACAGAATTCGCACATAAGCCTGACGAATCCTATAGTGGATGAAACGCCGAATATTCAGTGTAGCTTAATCGCCATATATATTTTATAAATTACTGTATATACATATATATATATACATATATATATATATATATACATATATACATATATATATATATATATATATATATATTATATGGTGTTCAATATTTACCGCAACTTATTATCCATATTTAGTGATTTTTATGATTCTTTAAAACATTTTTCAGGTGTATATCGATAAAGTTTAACTTGAAAATATATTTACCAATATAACCCATGATTTAGGGAAACAAATGACTATTGTAGAGCTATTCAAATACGAAAAGTCTGATATATATATATATATATATCAGTGAAAGTGGGTGTCTGTACATTTCCATACGCAATAACTCTGTCAATTTTTAGTCTACAGACTCGGAATTTGATATACAGGGTACTGAGATTTGGGAAAATCTATCTGATTTGTTTTCGGCCAGAATTTTGGCGATAAAGGGGTAAAAGTTCAACGATTTGACCTTTGAGAACTCTACCAAACTCCTCCGACAATTTTGGGTCTAATCACTTGAAATTTTAGATATACATTCCATGGACATGGATCTAACTAAATAACTTGATTTGAGCACAAAACAATAAATTTTAATGGGGGTCAAATTTAAAAAACATTTGACCTCTGCGATATCTACCAAATTGCTCCAACAATTTCTGGTCTAAACATTTGAAATTTTGCATAAAGGGTATTCAGAGATAGGGCAAACTTTTTATTCGGTTTGGGCCGAAAATTTGAGCTACCAATATATAAATCTACGTATCTGTGTTTGCATGTGTGCCTAAAACTTTCGACAAAGGCGACGGATTTTCATAAGATTAGTATCGTTTTGAAGCTTGACCCCTCAGACGACAAATACTGAGAAATTGGCTGAAAAACATTAATTTTTTCACCCTCAACTGGACACTTTTTTACAAGGGGGCTGCTTTTTCCGCCGATATTTTCGAAAATCATCCCCGCTTTTCGACTGTCTAGCCATAATTTAAACCTACTTTACTTCCGGTTTGCCGGTAGTCGTAACAGCAAAGACGTCACGTTTTTTTCACGTTCTTTCTACTTCGCAGTGTGGATTCAAGCTTGCCTTCCTACTACCACATTTTTGTTGCCCAACACACACCTTCAAACACCCGAGCAACTCACGCACCCATGCTGATATATATATATATATATATATATATATATAAAATCAATAAAGCGAGAGCGATGTAGAGAGCTTAATCGTGCATTTAGCTTTCCAATTGCATCTGATAAATGGCTAAAAGTTAAATGCCTAAGAATTAGCCTATAAATAAGAATTTTCTTATGTAACTTTCTAAAAGAAATATATTAAGAATCAGTTTTCTATAATTAAGTCTTTCTTTTTTAAAAGCTTTGTCCTCTAACGCCCGCGTGCGCATCAATCCCTTATGCACAAGCTTTCATGCACACTATAAGACGTTCATGTAAGCTATATATATATATACATATATATAATATATATATATATATATATATATATAGTAGCAAAAGTACCCGTCGTAAACTGGATTAAAAAACGGCCTACAGAAAATAGACTCTGATTTATGAAAGTATGATAGCTTATGAAAAGTAAGGGTTGTAAAGAGATATCTTCGAATTTGGGGGTATCAAAACCAAAGCAAAATATAATGAAAGTAAAAATAAAATAGATAAATCCCATAATTTATTATATCATACCTGTTAACACTGAAACACTTATTACAATATTCTGTGGATCTATATTTAAAAAAAAAACTTGTTAAACTTTGTGAAATATTTCGATTCTATGGAGGTCAGGCTCGAAAGAACACCCCATAATTTTATTATCCCATATTTCTTCAAACTGAAACATAATTATCAAAGTATACTTACGAAGATAGATATGAAAAGTATTTATTAAAGTTTGTGCCTATTTCCATTCTATGGAGGCAAGACGCGAACGCAGACCCCACAAGTTTATTATACCATCCCTATTTAAGTTAAAACATACTTATCGAAGTATTATTATGTACATCTATATCAAAAACACTTGTAAACGTTTTTTTTTAATTTTTTTATTTTTTATTTCTATACTTTGTGGACTAGGCGTGAACGCAGACCCCACAATTTTAATGAACCACCGTTCTGCCAGATCAAACATACCCATTCCTGTGCCTCGATACATCTTCTATCATTATATGTAATCAGTTTTTTAAAATAGTCAACCATATAGGATCCTATTCGTGACCAGACACACACACATTCAGCTTTATATATATATATATATATATATATATATATATATATATATATATATATATATAAAGATGTATACGCACATGCACACACATATGTAGGAGTAAATAAATGGTAACTTAATCAAAAGTTCGGATCACAGAAATGTGAATATTTCCACTGTTTTGTCTTTTGAAAAACATTCTGCATTCCTACACGTCAACAAATAATACAGAAAATATATATACATTCATATATTCATATAATCGTTACACAAGATATGTTCTAAATACATGTAGTTGGTTTAATATTTAGGGGTATGTATTGATTTGCTTTGCTTATTAGATAGGGATTGGATATCCAATAAGCAAAGCAAATCAATACAGACCCCTAAATATTAAACTAACATGTATTTTCAGCATATCTTACAATTCTTCTACGTAACCACGCATTAATTACTACACCTGTTTATTTAATTATTAATATATGTTTTTTATTTATTTATCCTAACTTTACTTTATTTACTTAATATAAATATACACATGTCTATGTATATATATTTATATAATTGTATATACGTGTATGTAGGTGCATGTGTGTGTATGTATGTATATGTACATCTACTTCTTACTGGAGATCTATATCTTCACCCATATGTATGTATGTATGCATGTATGTATGTAGATGTGTATATATATATATATGTATATGAGTATGTATATGTGTATAGGAGTTGTATGTATGCCTGAATATAGATGTATGTGTGTCAAAATATGCATTGTTTATATATGTGTATGTGCGCATGTGTCTCTATGTGGATGTGTAGAAATGTACATATGTATGCATCTGTATGTATGCGTATTTGTCGCGTGCGTTGGCGTATATATTAACCCTTTACTAGAAAAAAACAATTCAGCGTCAACTGAAATGAACAAGTCGACTGATGGCATTCTAAATGAAATCTTTTACTTGTCAAACACACATGAAACTTTCATAAACCCTTTCTCTCTCTCTTTCTCTCTCTCTCATCTACTTCATATACCTGACGAAACAACCAACAGAAGTCAAAATTTTAAAACCTAAAATTGAAATTCCTCCCCCCTCCACTCCTTACCCCCCTTTCTTTTACCATACTCTCTCCCCCTCCCCATATCCATATATCTCCACACATGTCTACCTGACTCTGCTACCCCCAACACACACTACAATCTAATGTCGATACCCGTCTCCCTCCCCCTTATCTTTTACCCTCTTTTTTCTCGTATTTCCTCTAAAACACTTCTTCCAAATACGAACAACAATTTTTGTAAGGTCTTACGAGGCTGTTGACTCATAAACAGGGTCCAACATCCGAAACATATGTAACAAAACAGATAAAACGGTAATAAAAAAATAAAATACAAATTTGCTCTGCAATAGTATTGAGCACTCTCTTCAGGCTATTACTAATTACTTACTAATTTACTGTATATAAATATGTGTGTATATATATGTATATACATGTGTATATGTATTTATATATGTGCATATGTATATGTATATATGTATATATATATATATCTGTGTGCATGTATATCTACATATATATATATGTATGTATGTGTATGTATATATGTGTGTATATGTATAGGTATATATATATATATGTATGTAGGTATCCGGGTATACCTACTACCTCAGGGAGATGAACGCCTCTGCCTTACATAGTTTCAAGTCACCCCTGCGCAAGGTGTAGTACCTGTTAGCCTCCCTCTCAAATTCTGGAGGGTCACTATATTGTTAGAACTAGGGATATATATATATATATATATATATATATATATAGAGAGAGAGAGAGAGGTTAAAACTCCGTGATAATAAAACATGCACACTATGCCACTGCTCAATCATCTCACTATTTCAGTTTGTCACTGTGCAACTAGTTGTAGGGTGCGAGAGGGTACAATATGTGTAGAACAAGCATGTTGTGTCGCGATCGTTATGTGCAGATATCTTTCGAAGAAAAAAAAAGTAAAATTCCTATGCCGATGGGTGAGTAGTGACGTGCACAGGCTTAGCGGGCTGGAAATGCATATCTGCACATAGGCGGCCAGTGATTTATCTAACATCGTCGACTAAGTCGCTTACAGGGTGGAAGCAACTTCGGTGGATGATCTGGCGACTGAGCAACCTTTTCTAGGAATACACTGCTCACCCATGAATGTGGGAAGGGTTAGAAAAGGTGACCTGTGAATTGTCTACCCTTTTATTAGCTGGCCGGCTTCCTGCGGTCGGCGGCTGCTCTATATTTGCAGGAGAAACAAGATAAAGTTGAAGAAAAATAATAAACAAGAAAATCCAAATTTTATCAGGAGAGGAATAACCTAACTGTTGCTACGTGGAATGTGAGAACTTTGCTAGATATCCTGGATAGTGAAAGACCTGAGCATAGGACATCTATTGCTGCAAGAGAGCTCGCTCGGTACAGCATAGACATAGCGGCATTGTCTTAAACACGATTGAGTGGTGAGGATCAATTAATGGAAGTGGGCTCGGGATACACCTTTTTTTGGAAAGGAAAACCTGAGACGAGTAGGTGGAATTGGCTTTGCGGTGCGTTCTGAATTGGTGAAGAGGATTGAACAACTAATCTGTGTGACAGAATTATGATGATGCACTTCCCTCTTGCACACAGTGTGTATATGACGATTTTATCTGTGTATGCCCCTACCATGGGTCATGATGAAGACACCATCACAGCGTTTTACCGATATCTTAATCGTACCATTTCCTCTATTCCTTTATCTGAGAAGATCTTACTCATGGGTGATCTAAATTCAAGGATTCGCAAGGATCATCACACCTGGGACTCACTCGGCCGGTTTGTTGTAGATAGGATCAACAGTAATGATCTGTATCTTCTCCATCTATGCACTGATTTTGACCTTGCTATCTTTAACACTTTCCTCGGCCACAAAGAGGTCCATAGGTTAACCGGTACCCATCCTCGTTCAAAACAAGGTCACTTGATTGATTACATTATTTCCAGGAAGGCAGATTTGCTGGATGTCTGTAGTGTGCGGCACAGATCACTTTTTGGTACGTGGGAAGTTGAAAATCTTTATAAGGAGGAAGTGTAGGTTGGGTGGTGTTGGGATTCCCAGGCGGGTTGATGTTAAGACTGGATGATACAAGTGTACGTGAAAAGCTTTGACCCGTAGTTAATTCTGTTGATTTTGATGGGTCATTGGCGCATTTTAAGAATACAATCTATGAAATAAGTGTAGATGTTCTTGGCTTCCGCAAATCTAAACATCAGGATTAGTTTGATGATAATGATTCTGAAATTACTCACCTCTTAAGTGCTAAAAATGAGTTGCACCATAAAATCTTGTCTGTCTCTCATGGAGGTCGAGAGTCCCTCCAACAGTCACTTAAAGCAAACAAGGGTATTCTCCAAAATCGACTCCGCCAAATGAAGAATCAGTGGTGGGCTAAACTCGCCAACCAAATCCAGATGGCTTTTGATTGCAAAGACCTCAAACGCATGTACCATTTTCTTAAAAAAGCTTTTGGTCCTCAAACACTATCTAAATCTCCCCTACTCTCAAGTGATGGAATTTCCCTTATAAAGGATCCTAACAAGATTCTCCTTCGTTGGACCGAGCATTATTCTGATCTCTTTGACAACCCCTCTAATGTCGATGAGGACGTCATCAATGAATTTTTGTCACAACAGAAGCTTACCCATGAAATGTCTGTGTTCCCATCTGAGAATGAAATTAGAGATGCAATCAAGGAAGTGAACGTTGGAAGGGCTCCAGGGCTTGGTGGTATTCCTGTGGAAGTCCTCTTACATGGTGGTGATAAACTTGTTCATGCAATTCTTCATCTTATCACTGATGTCTGGAGGGGTGTTCCTATCCATCAGGATTGGGTTGATGCAATTCTTATATCACTGTACAAGGGAAAGGGGCCCAGGACCGACTGTAGAAGTTATCGTGGGATAAGTTTGTTGGAAGCAGTTGGCAAAGTATTTTCCAGAGTTCTACTCAATAGATTGTTGAAGTATATTTGTCCATCTGTCATTCCAGAAAGCCAAAGTTTCGCCCGGGCAAAGGAACAACGGACATGATCTTCTCTGCTCGGCAGTTGCAGGAGAAATGTACTGAACACCGTGTTCCGCTTTATCAGGTCTTTGTTGAGTTGACTAAGGCTTTTGATACGGTGAACAGAAGTGCTCTATGGATAATTCTGGGGAAGTTGGGATGCCCACCTCAATTTCTACGATTACTCAGGGAGCTCCACACTAATATGAAGGCTCGCCTGAACTTCAACGGATTCCTGTCGGAACCCATCTCGGTTGACAATGGTGTGAAGCAGGTTGATATCCCAGCACCTACACTTTTTAAATTTATTTTGCAACTTTGTTATCGTATGCCTTTAGGGAATGTTCTCTATGTGTTTATTTGCGTTTCAGAACCACATGTAGGGTCTTTGATCTTCGTCGTTTTCATGCTTCTACAAGGACCTTTCATCACCACGTTCGTGAATTGCTTTATGGGGATGACGCCGATCTCGTGGCTCATAGTGAGAAGGATATGCAGGGTATCATAGATCTGTTTTCGGGGGCCTGTGCGTCTTTTGGGCTTACTATTAGTCTTAAGAAGACTAAGGTCATGTTCACACCCCCACCCGGTAGTTTATTAAATCTCAACACTAACGTACTGTACTTACAATAACCCTTATCCCTGAGTGGCTTCCGGGCCTTAATAAGTGGTGACAACCTTGTAAAAAAAAACAAAAAAAACACCCCTCGGGAATGCTCATCATGCTGTGACCCGGCATACCACTCTTTCCTTGATTTTCTTTTGCGGATAAACGCCACGCAAGATGATTTGAAAATCACTCCCTCTCAGGTACATGGTATCATAAAAAACCTAGACACCTCAAAAGCATGTGGACCCGATCTCATCCCGGTTGTGTTATTAAAAAATGCTCCAGTGATGTTGCTCCAGTTCCCTCCAAACTTTACAACAAATGCCTTAACGAATCTTGCTTTTCTTGCTGCTGGAAAACGCTTCTGTGGTACCAGTTTTCAAGAATTCTGGCGAAAGAACTGACCCATTTAATTATCACCCCATTAGCCTTCTCCCACTTTTCGCCAAAATATTTGAGTCCTTAATTAATCAAGCTCTAGTTCATCACCTTACAGTTGCTAAACTCATGACTGACAATCAATATGGATTTAGGCTAGCCGGTTCCACAGCAGATCTCCTAACTGTAATCTCTGAACGTATATACCGTTCACTGGAAAAACAGGGGATGGTAGAACGGTAGCCCTCGATATATATATATATATATATATATATATATATATAAGGCTTTTGACAGGGTATGGCATGATGGTCTTCTAAGGAGAATTAGATCATATGGTGTCACTGAAAAAATACATAATGTAATTAAATCCTTCTTAAGTCAGAGAAAAATCCAGGTTGTCCTCGACGGTCGTACATCTAAACAATATGATATAAATGCAGGAGTACCTCAGGGGTCTATCCTTGGGCCTTTATTATTCTTGATATCCATAAATAACCTCCCTGATAAAATTGCCTCTGAGATGGGTATATTTGCTGATGATTCCACTCTCTATAGCAGACACGAGGGGAAAACAAATGTACACATATATAAGAATAAAGCAGAAACACTAGAGGATGACTCTGTAGGGGAATCAGGACAAAAATGGATGGTAACATTTAATGCTGCCAGGACTAAGCTGGTTTCCTTCAATAATTACAAGAAACCTTCTCTACCACCAATAGCAAGAACACATTACCCGAAAGTACTTCATTTAAACTCCTCGGTCTAACGTTTACAGGGAACATGAACTGGAATAGATACATTGAGAGCATTGCCAAGGCTGCTGCGAATAAGGTGGGATCTCTTTACCCCACTAGAAAACTATTTTCGCCTGAAAGTATCCTGTTCCTCTATAAGGCCACCATTCGCCCATATATGTAGTACTGTTGTCACATTTAGGCTGGTGCATCTGCTACTTGTCTCTCACTTCTTGACAGGGTTCAAAAGAGAGTCGCCAACCTGATGTATCCTGAACTGTCATCTAGGATTCAGCCTCTGTCTCATCAACGAAACGTTGCCTCCCTCTGCCTGTTCTACAAGTACTTTAATGGTGAATGCTTTGACGAACTACAAGCACTTGTACCCCTTCGACTAGAACACTCCCGACAAACCCGATAAGCAGCTAGTCCCAACCCTTTACAGTAGAGATCCCTAGGTGTAAAAAAGCCTTCTACTCCAATAGTTTCTTCCCCAGAACTGCTAAACTTTGGAACTCGCTTCCGGGATTCTGCTTTCCCAACTGTACTGACATGCAGAAGTTCAAGTGTAATGTGAACAAACATCTTTCTACTCCTCTCCCTTCATAATATCCCTGCAACTTATGTCCCCGATAGTAGCCCCCTACTTCAAAGTTGCACTGTGCCTTGTTTGGGGTAAAAATTGAATAAAAAATCGTGAAGAATATTCTGTTGTCATAGCCCTAATAATGAGTAACAGCACATAACAAAAAAAAATACGAACATAATATTTATATTCATATATAATTCGGTATTACTTGTTTTCGCAGCTGGGATTCCATTACGGCAAGTTTTTCTAAAAGTTTTACTTAATTGGGCAAAATACAGAGCCTTACAAATAAAAATAACTGGCACCATGTGAAATTAAAAAAATAAACTGTTGTATTTATGCTACTTAGGGAAAACGG
This sequence comes from Euprymna scolopes, assembly GCF_053919585.1. Classification (NCBI taxonomy): domain Eukaryota; kingdom Metazoa; phylum Mollusca; class Cephalopoda; order Sepiida; family Sepiolidae; genus Euprymna; species Euprymna scolopes. The sequence goes on from NC_136483.1 coordinate 181,314,247, forward strand.
CATCAAATATTCGGAAAATATTAGATTAGCAGAGTTTCCGAAAATTGACCAAACTAATTTCTGTTAAGTATGATGCGTTGACTCCCAGATGTCTTTAATATCAATAAATAGTTTCTATGCAAACACAATTTACTAATCGTCCACAATCTATTTATTTCTGATCCAGCATTGTCCAGTATTCCAATTTATCTAAAAAAAAAATATCACAGAAGATTTGTTATTTCGAATGGTTTCATTCTCTTAGACTAGATTCCCAACTAATATATATATATATATATATATATATATATATATATATCCTTCTGTGTATATATATATATATATATATATATATATATATATATATATATATATCCTTCTGTGTGTATATATATATATATATATATATATATATATATTGGCAGCAAGTCGTTATTTAGACATATCTCATTGAACACGACATAGTTATTCCGTTTTCCGAACATTCTGGATAGCTTTTCTATTTGTCGAGCGGTCTTTTGTATTCCGGCAGTCATATTATGTAGAATAGCGCCCAAAAGTTGTTGTTCGGACATATTTTTCTCAAACGCATTCTATCGGTGGGCATCCGATTATAATCAGGAGGCCATGTTGTTTTTTTTTCCTTTTCTTCTGCGAGCAATGCCGAGTATCCGAGCTATATATATATATATATATATATATATATATATATACTAGCTTGGATACCCGTTGTTGCTGGCGATTAAATTATGGTAAACTAATGTTACACAATAAAAAATTATAGGAAGTATTACTTTTGGAATCATCGTCATATCTTGCCAGGATTCTTGTCCTAGTTTATCTAAATGTAATATTTTATATGTATATTCATTGCAGTACCGGATATCCATAAACGTCAGTGTTTAATTCGATATCGTTAAATCGAGAACGCAATTTTTCTCAGATGTCTTTTCTTAATATGTAATTCAGTTCTTTTTCTTTTCATAAGATAAAACGTACAAAGAAATCAATGTTGTTATTGTTAACACGTACGGTGTGTTGTGTTTATAAATCTGTTTAAACTGTAATATTTTAATAAGTAATAGATGAAATATGTTATACGATCGGTTTGTCCTGTAATACATTGCGTAACATTTCAGTCCTTAAAATCACGCAGAATTATAATTTGTTAATCTTCAGATACACTCAGTAAAATTATTTTAAATTGTTTGTGTTCGAAAGTAGTGTAGTTTTTTATACATAATAAAGGGTTTGATATTAGATAATACTATGTGATATTAGATATTACTATGTGATATTAAATAATACTATCTGATATTAGATAATACTATGTGAAAATATTTATAATCTAATATAGTAGCACACTGAGTTTTGTATCTTGAGAGAACTTAGTTGATAAAGAGTGAACGTATGCGTTGCTTTGGGATGCGAATACGTATTTGAGAGAGGCATTATGCTCGGAATAAATGTAAATATTTTTAAAAAGAGTTGAAATGTACGAATAATTTCTCGAAATACACCCTAGTAATTTCTTTCAATGGTAAATTTGAAAGATTTGCTTTGTAATTGTAAGATCGTTCCCCGATAGAAATAAAGTGATCATTTATTTAATATGATAGAATAAATTAAAAACATGCGTCTGACGGAGAGAGAGAGTCGTAGTTCTGGTTATATTCGGGATTCCATCACACGTTTTGTTTTGCTCAACTATAAGAGAGCTTATCACAAAATCCTAGTTTAAACATCCTCGAGCAAACTCTGTGACCACATGTCTTTCATCTCCCAGGCATATCACATTTGAAAATTTAACTCTTCTGACAGCAGTGACACAGTGGCTCCTAAGGAACACTATAATATTAGGATTCTATCACTTATGATTACGGTGATCGCATTTGTTTAAAAATTTAGTACATTCGAGTAATGTTCATGATTCAACCCCATCCCAGTTTCGAGTATGAAAAAAATAGAAAACACAGGAACTTTTACACGTACCAAGTCTGAATACCATTTAAATGTCTAAAACAATTTGATTAAATTAATGCGAGGATTTTTTTTTCCTTCGGCCCAATTCTTTTCTAGTTTTATTTTATCGCAGATTTCTAATTGTTTTATCTTTCCAAATGTGTTTCTGTTTATGTGTTTTTATATAAAACGAATTTGTATTTTTTTTTTTTCGTTTCTGTATTTTTGTCATTATTTTCTGTTCAATTCAGTTGTCTTCAGTCTCTTGGGATTTTGTAATTCTTTGTCGATTTTTTTCTTTTCTATTTACGTTTTTTTTTCTAGTAAAAACAGTTCAACCGTTATCACAGATTGAAAGTTTTACGACGAGTTTCTTTTTCGTTATAACTTTATATTTCACTTCATGTTATTGTGTTTTACATTGATACAAGCAGGGTTACTCAACGTTGTCCAGTACTAGATAAAAAGGAAAATAGAAGCTAAATATTATGGGTTATATTTTTAATTAAAATTTCTCTTTCTTATTAGTCACCTCTTTCGTTCTTTCTCTCGATCTTACTTATATTTCTATACCTGCCCCTTACGTTCACCTTCCCTTCCCCCTGTCTATGCTTTTTCCGCTTTTTATGTGTTGTAAAAATAACAATTCAATTCATATACTAGAGCTATTTCCATTTTGAATGCATTATTGTAATTTTACATTTATTTCTCTTTTGGAAAATACCGAGTAGAACACAATACAATGACATTCTTGATGCCAGGCAATTCCCTTCCATCAACGGTGTTCACAATAATATGAAGAGTAATTATGTTGATAATGAAAATAGTCCAAAAATAGTCAAGAGAAATGTGAATGTAATTCTGTAATTTACATTTATGTGTTGCCGGATAATTTCAATTCCAAATAATAAGTCAACCATTCGCCCATGTATGGAGTACTGTTGTCACATCTGGGCTGGTGCATCTGCTTCTTGTCTCTCGCTCCTGGACAGGGTTCAAAAGAGAGTCGCCAACCTGATAGGTCCTGAACTGTCATCTAGGCTTCAGCCTCTGTCCCATCGACGAGATGTTGCATCCCTCTGCCTGTTCTACAAATACTTTAATAGTGAATGCTCTGACGAACTGCAAACACTTGTACCTCCCCGACGTAACTACCCCCGACAAACCCGACAAGCTACTAAGTCTCATCCCTTTACAGTAGAGATCCCTAGGTGCAAGAAAGCCTTTTACTCCAATAGTTTCTTCCCCAGAACTACGGGTCTTTGGAACTCCCTTCCGGGATTCTGCTTTCCCAACTGCAACGATATACAGAAGTTCAAGTGTAATGTCAACAAACATCTTTCTACTCATCTCCCTTCATAATGACCCTGCTAATTAAGTCCCTGATAGTAGCCCCCTGCTTCAAAGTGGCACTGTGCCTTGTTTGGGGTGAAAATTGAATAAAAAAAAAATAAGTGCTTATTCCTGCTCACGTACCAAATATAATGCAGTACTAATAAATACTGACGATTTTATTGCTATTATTATTATTTTTTTAAAAATTATTTATTACTCGCTAGCAACGCCTACTAGTTCAGGTGTTATCTTGTTGTCCGGTTATAGCATGTGAAATAGAAAAAGTAACACTTTATATCGCATTGATTTCAAGTAATTTTAAAATACACCTTTTCTTTTTACAAATTAAATTTAATATAAAATATATGAAGGGTTTCCATCGGTCGTATCTTAAAGGGCAATTAATTATGTAATAAAAATAATAGAAAGAAAAGATAACATTGCCAATAAATAATTGTTGTAAACCGCTTTTTCACGTACCGGTATGAAGACTTAGTTGAAGAGATGAACGTATTTAACTGATATTCCTTTATGTTAGTGGAGAGAGCTATCACAACACAAAGATATTTATAATCAAAATAGAGCGTTCTTTATTTAACTTGACTTAAGGTACATATTTGGGAAGATATAGAGAGTGAGGAAGACTATTGGTTATTTTAGTACTTGAATTCGTTTCACAACTACGGAAGTTGATTAACACACACGTCGAACTTCTAATCACACTGATGCAGTTGATACACACTGTGATATTTATTTGCTTCCCCACTGAGCAAATTAGGCACAAGGCCGTTTTTTAATGTGGAGATGGGGGAGGGGGAGGGAAAGGGGGTACCAGCTCACGAGAGGTGGGAAATGGGAGCTGGATTAGAAACTGTTGGTATGAAGGGTTGCCCCTTCAGTAACCAAGGTCAGATATGTGGGGTTATCCCCACATATGGTCTTTGCTAGTCATAGCTGGTCTTTGCTAGTCATACCTTGCAGTATCTGTCGGAACAGATGGTATTTATTTGCTCCCCCACCGAGCAAATTAGGCACAAGGCCGATTTTTAACGTGAGGAGTGAATGGGAAATGGGGACCAACTCCCCGGAGAGTAGGGGAGCTGGATAGTGACAATTGGTATGAATGGGTTGCCCCTACATTGACCAAGGTCTTATATGTGGGGTTGCCCCCACATATGGTCTTTGCTTGCAGTATCTGTCGGAACAGATGGTATTTATTTGCTCCCCCACCGAGCAAATTAGGCACAAGGCCGATTTTTAATGTGAGGAGTGAAGGGAGGGGAAAGGGAAAATGGGGACCAGCTCCCGAGAGGTGGGAAATGGGAGCTGGTTAAAGGTCAGGCATGTGGGGTTGCCCCCACATCTGGTCTTTGCTAGTCCTAGCTAGTCATAGCTTGCAGTATCTGCCGGAACAGATGGTATTTATTTGCTCCCCCACTGAGCAAATTAGGCACAAGGCCGTTTTTAATGTGACGCAAAAACCAGCTCCCCTAAAAGTAGGCAAAAAGGGGGCACTCTGGTTACCAAAAATAATAATTGTCCCAGTATAGAGGGCTTCCCCTCCATTGACTGGTACAAACCATCTTAAGTGCAGCATCTGCCGGAACAGATGGTATTTATTTGCTCCCCCACCGAGCAAATTAGGCACAAGGCCAATTTTTAATGTGAGGAGTGAAGGGAGGGGGAAGGGAAAAAGGGGACCAGCTCCCGAGAGGTGGGAAATGGGAGCTGGTTAATGGTCAGGCATGTGGGGTTGCCCCCACATCCGGTCTTTGCTAGTCATAGCTAGTCATAGCCAGTCATAGCTTGCAGTATATGCCGGAACAGATGGTATTAATTTGCTCCCCCACCGAGCAAATTAGGCACAAGGCCGATTTTTAATGTGAGGAGTGAAGGGAGGGGGAAGGGAAAAAGGGGACCAGCTCCCGAGAGGTGGGAAATGGGAGCTGGTTAATGGTCAGGCATGTGGGGTTGCCCCCACATCTGGTCTTTGCTAGTCATAGCTAGTCATAGCTTGCAGTATCTGCCGGAACAGATGGTATTTATTTGCTCCCCCACCGAGCAAATTAGGCACAAGGCCGATTTTTAATGTGAGGAGTGAAGGGAGGGGGAAGGGAAAAAGGGGACCAGCTCCCGAGAGGTGGGAAATGGGAGTTGGTTAAAGGTCAGGCATGTGGGGTTGCCCCCACATCTGGTCTTTGCTAGTCATAGCTTGCAGTATCTGACGGAACAGATGGTATTTATTTGCTCCCCCACCGAGCAAATTAGGCACAAGGCCGATTTTTAATGTGAGGAGTGAAGGCAGGGGGAAGGGAAAAAGGGGACCAGCTCCCGAGAGGTGGGAAATGGGAGCTGGTTAAAGGTCAGGCATGTGGGGTTGCCCCCACATCTGGTCTTTGCTAGTCATAGCTAGTCATAGCTTGCAGTATCTGCCGGAACAGATGGTATTTATTTGCTCCCCCACCGAGCAAATTAGGCACAAGGCCGATTTTTAATGTGAAGAGTGAAGGGAGGGGGAGGGAAAAAGGGGACCAACTCCCGAGAGGTGGGAAATGGGAGCCGGTTAATGGTCAGGCACGTGGGGCTGCCCCCACATCTGGTCTTTGCTAGTCATAGCTAGTCATAGCTTGCAGTATCTGCCGGAACAGATGGTATTTATTTGCTCCCCCACTGAGCAAATTAGGCACAAGGCCGTTTTTAATGTGAGGTAAAAACCAGCTCCCCTAAAAGGGGTCACTCTGGTTACCAAAAATAATAATTGTCCCAGTATAGAGGGTTTCCCCTCCATTGACTGGTACAAATTATCTTAAGTGCAGTATCTGCCGGAACAGATACTACACTTTGATCTTGTCGCCCGGACCCCCGAGGGGGTTTTGGGTTTTTATTTAAATGCTGCCCACATCAGCATTATGTGGCACAAGGCCGGAAAGTGGGAACCCCGCAGGCTCCCCTAAAGGAGGGGCACTCCTGCAATTTTAAAAATTGCCTGAGTAACCCCGTCGGCATTCCCCGGTCGGGGCGCCTCAGGCAGCAAGCAATAAACTTGCCCCACCAGAAAGCCCGGTGGCAAGGCCTGGGAGGGTGGACCTCCTAGGTATTACCCAGGCGGTTCCCAGTATAGAGGGTTTCCCCTCCATTGACTGGTACAAATTATCTTAAGTGCAGTATCTGCCGGAACAGATACTACACTTTGATCTTGTCGCCCGGACCCCCGAGGGGGTTTTGGGTTGTGACTGTCATCGATCTTCTGAACATACTCCTTTTATTGTCCAAGCGTTCGTCATCAGCCAATCGGCGGCCAGAAAAACAGTCACGTGAGGCCTGACGTCATCGCTCAATAATCTTACAAACACCACAGCCGCCATTTTTAATTTCTGCACTCCCTGTGATCCTCCCAGCAGGTAAGACAACGCGCGCAAACACGTGGTCGCTTTCTTCCTTCATTCTGTTTGACTTTACAGTACTACATTTCACGTCTTATTCCCGTTGCTTTCCGAAAGTCATGTGCAAAAGTGTCCAAGCATGCTCTCTTGTAAGATATTATAGTAATTTATCTTTACTTGACAAATTCCAATAATATTATGTAAAAAAAAAAGTTTATTAACAAATGACAAACAAACGCTTCTATAAACAACAGCAATACGTTTATTTAAGTAAGCTGCACCGTTGGGTGTAGCGCGCCGAACCCTCAAACTGTTTATGCAAAGAAATTTAAGTAAAGACTAAAGTTCTTCAAGTAATATATTACCCAGTGAGGAAGGATAGTCTTGCTTTGCGTCAACTTTATATGGTAAGAGAAGAGATGTACTTTTTCTTTTTCTGAGAGCTCAGAGACTGCTGTCTGTAATTCTCAACGGGGCTTTGAATATCCAGTTGATGTAGAATGATTTGACATCATGTTGTGGTTATTCCTTAAGGAAATTAACATAACCCTTCTATAGCAGCACAATGAACACCGGCATATCTCATTATAATCTTCACTCCCAGTTCGACAAATTACAATTTTATGTCTTCTCAAATTCGTCCTTAAAAACTGTTCATATGCAAAAATGAATGTCGCTTATATATAAAAAAACAAACTTTTCCCACTAAATAAAATCGATTGTCCAACCTGTAAAACGGTCCACGCTTTTCAAGGCTGGGAATGCTTCATATTTTCTTCATTCTTACAGTATTATATTTTATATTTTAACCTACAAATACACACAACCTCATGGGGTCTGCCGTCCGCTAGAGAGAACAAATGTGATTTTTTTATAACTGGATTTCTCCGTCCATCCCCTGTAATGATTCGATCCCTATTGATTTTGCGGTGGAAGTTTAGTTTTGGGCTATTCTAGGAGATCAACCCTCCCAGGCGCTGCCTTCTCTTTTTGAGAAAGAGGTTAGTTTATTGCTAATCGCACCTTACAGGGGAATGCCGACGAGACTGCCCCGGTACATTTTGCAAATCAGAGTGCCTCCCTCTGGGGCGCTGATTTCTCAATCAAATTTTCCGACCCTGGCGTTTAATTTCTAGCAGTGGGAGGGAATTAAATCCTTTTTAATAGCTTACACTTTCTTTTCTAAGTGGGAGTAATGTGAGAAACACTCAAATAGAATAACAATCTATATAATTATAGCACTCAAATGACCTTGTAACGAGTGATGTAACCCACTTTCCGGTTTACGACATCCGGTTGCGCATGCGCGCATAAACATTAAGCCATAACAATGTAAACAAATAAACACAAATCGCTTCTTTTGCAGATTTTGACCTGCGCACTGAAATATTAACGTTATTATTTCGAAATTATTATTCAACATGGGAAGAACATGGTTTTGCAACTATTCTATACTGTCGTTATTTTCTTACAACTAAACAATTTTAACCCGTTAACAAACATAAGAAAATTGTAGTAAAGCCAAGACTACTACTACTACTCTCTATCCGTCCCTTTTCCTTTCTTCCTTCTTTTATATTCTTTGTTTACATTTCTATATACGAAATAGTTGTGAGAGAACGGTGAATTTGTTGACACATTTACGTATCTGTTTCAATATTAGTTTTATTTTATTTTATTTATTTAGGTTTTATTTTTTTGCTTTAGGTTTTATTAATTATTTTTTTTTTTTTAGATTTTAAGTTTCTATAACTTGGTTGAAGGATTCCAATATGGGTCTTTCATTCTTATATTTCTCATCGGTAGGTTCATGTGCGAGTTTGCTGCTAAATGACTTTCGTCGGCGTTTGATTCGTAGAAAAATCATGTTTAATTTTCGATTTTTGAGCGATTATTCGGAAAAATAGGTAACTTCACACGAATAGGGCGGATTTTTTTTTCATGTTTGAGTGATCCGTCCGTGATTTTTCATTTTAATATTCTTTCATAGAAATGTTTCTGCTATGTCAAAAAAAAACAAACTATTTTCTTTACGTCACAAGTGTCACGCTCATACATGAATTCCATAGCAAATATAACATACTGACCCACCAGATCACGGGTTGTCTAGTAACTAGTGATAACATTTTTATAAAGCGACGTGTAATAAACAAGTACATGGGGATAAATATTGAGTAGTTATATTTTTATAATAATAAAATGCAGTATAGAATGATAAACTATATTACAACTTTATTTTAAAACGTTTATTGAAAATGTTAGCAGAATAAAATAACCCGTTTGTTTCCATTTTCATTTATTTATCTGAAATTTTAATCACACTTTTCTCACCGTGTATCTCGCATCTATGTTATTCAAGCTTTTAAATAAATAAAGCCACTTCTGTTTATTTTACAGAAGTTATTTCGGCTTTACCAAATAATTAAAAATTGAATTAGAAACAAATTATACAAATCAACTTTAACTAATATTCATAAATAGAAGACTTAAAACAATTCGGTTACTATGAACCGTAAAAACAATAGCGAATTATTAAAATACATTTTCTTAAATGGAATATGTAAATTAGTTTTACAATCAATTTTTGAAACAGTGTACCTTTTGTATATATTAATGAAATTGTGACCAAACAAGCAGAAAGAGAGGAATACGACTTTATTATAATATACTTACTCTAAGTAATCAACACATTTGATATCCCATATAAATTCACTATAAAATAAAAGCAAACATATCCTACTATGTCCAGTAGATTACCTGTCAAGTTTTAGGAAGCTGACGTTCAAAATAAAAGGACTAACTGACTCGTCCACTTTAATTACTAGGCCCTACCTATGTGTGATCATCTCGGAGTTGTTTTACTAATAATCTAACACTTACTGACACTTATCCTTGAGTGGCTTCCCGGATATGGTAAGTGATGATTTCTGAAGTAAATAAAAAAGAAGAATAAAAATAAGCATATAAATGCTAATAATGTACTTAGTACAGTAAATAAAAGAATGCACATGGTGGAGTTAATAATTCAGAACACACCGGATGTGCCTCAATGGGCTGAGCAATACACATTTACAGAGATTAGTTTTAATTAAGACCACAATTTTTACACTCCTACCACTTCCGTAGGTCTATCAATACAGCTTTGGTCCGAAATCCGAAAATTTAATACATAAAAATAAGAAGGAATATTTGGGTGTTATCGGCCAGTCACAACAAGACATAATCCACCTCGTTCAATCTGGGAAAACACCAAGTCTTCGTGCTAATTATTCAATAAGGTAAGATTCAGTTTATCTAAAGTGTTTGCTACGCATCACCGTGTATCGAATAATATGTTTCTGAAGGAGATTATTTAAGAGAGCGTGCATATTTGTCTAGACTTGAGAAACCTTGACGATTATAGATTTTCGAGTTATTGATTTTTGATTATTTGTGCAACCCATCGACTCTCATAGTTTTTCTTGATGTTCGTCTTACGGCAATTAAGGAAATATTTCTTTTGTAAAAGTCTTTTGTGCTTTTCTATCATCACGTGAAGATAACGAGGTTTCCATTGTTTATATGATCTCTTTTCTACCCCACCTGTCATTCTACAGACGGGTCATGATGTTCTGATTGGTTTCATATTTTACTACAGTTTTCGATTGTAGACACATTGTCTTTTAATTTAGATGGAACCTCAGCACCCGTAATCTTCTGTTAGCCTGCATTTCGGATGTTACTATAGTTAAGGCTTTCTCATGCCCGGTATTTTCTTAAATATATAAAGTAGAACCCCGGGATACGGCATTAAAAATTAGTAACAAAATACAGTATAGTATATAATACACATAATATGATAAATAATGCAGTAAGTCGGGGCAAATACTGTAAACACATATTCCAAATCGTAACCTGAAAAAACGTATCCTAGATCAACCATATCCCGGGGTTCTAGTATATATATATATATATATATATATATATATATATATATATATATATATATATGGCCTTATCTGTCTTTCTGTATGATGAAATGGTCCTACCAAATTGCTCTGTCAATTTAGGTCTACAGATTTGAAATCTCTATCTCTACTCTCCACATATACAAAGAACATTGTATATGTGTGTGAGAAAGTTCGTTCCGTATGCACTCGAAAACGGCTGGGCGGATTTATTTTTTAAGTTCACACGAACGTAATATATGTGTCTGAGAGTATTATAACGTAAGTTTTGTATCGAAATGTGTTTGATAAGTATCGATAATCGAAAAAATCCGATTAATGGGGGCAGTCTGAGTTTGACCAAAGGTAACACTTTTAAAGAAGCTAACATTACTATTGCATCTGAGGAGTTTTATTTCAGCACAAACAGAAAACTTTACAATTTAACTCTAGATTCTTTTATAAGACAAGGGTGCGTTCGAAATTATTGTTTCTCTTTAGAGCACAATTGAACCATGATACTTAATGTTGTAGACCCGTGCTAGAAGTTACAAATGAAAGAAACCACAAGTAGTGTAAAGTGTATAAAGTATAATATGTCTTTATCATAAAGAATACAGAAGCCACTAAAGTGGTATGAGAGGAACGTGTTCATAGCACGCGGTTAAACATGGTATGTTTATTTAGCCCGTCGGCCCCGGCCTTGGCATTATCTACTGCCAAGGCCTCATTTGGGACCCGGCGCAGCTTAGGCACCAGGGCCAGTAGGGGGAAGTGGGGTGTGCGGGGGTCTGTGCTAAGCTAGGCTAGACTTGCATGAAAACAAGTACCTTATTAGTTTATTCCTACACTAGAATCACTATCATACTAAAACGCCTTCATTATTACCATGGACCTATTTAAAATCAGTATAACTCCCTAGCTTACGGGATGGCAGGCGATATGCATTCTGTTGAAAAAGTTAAACATATTTACAAAGAACAAAACAAAATTAATATTTAAAAACCAGAGGGATATATATATATATATATATATATATATATATATATATATATATAATGGGTGTGAGAAGAAGGGGAGGGGGGCAAAAACTAGCAAACCCCCAAAAAGAAAGAAAAATAAAACAAACAGAATGCCTATGGGGGCGGGTTGGTAAGGGGCCCCTCCCTACCTACTCGCTAATCATTAAATGGAACGCCCACTGTCTTCCAGTCCCCTCAAAGGGGGCGTGAAAGCAAGCAGGTCGTTCCCTAATAAGGAGTGCAGGACCTAAGGGACAGCACTTCCGCGAAAATAACATAGGGTTGGGGTCGTCGGTGATGGATGGCATCTTCCAAGATATAATACGTAAGGGTTTAAAATATACTGGGGGCAAAACAAACAGGTGGAATTGGCATCTTTGGAAGCTCTCCTAGTGCCGATGAAAAATAAAGAGTCGGGAACAAGATCAACATCATTCTTACCCTAATCTAGGCCCTATTAAAGAATTTTTTCCCACTCTGGGTGGTTACTCTGCCTAACTACTCTCTACCCGAGAGACTTTTGTCCGTCAAGGGGCTGGGTTCCGAAAAAATAGGGACTCCAGCACCATCCAACCAATGACTACTAGGGCGGGAAAACGAACTCTAACCTAGCGCCTCGTCGGATGCACAAACTAGCTTGTGCACCAATCTCCTATCAAAGTCTATGCGGTGCAATCTTTCCCAATCACATCTGATCTTTATTTTAAGTTGATGCTTAAAATAAACAACCAGCTCATGATCCGAAACAGATTGCCCCTTATAGACAATGCCCAGACGTGAAACCTACGTCACTAACCTAGCTACGGCTAGGACCGCTAGAAACACCGACCGTTTCTCCCCACCAAACGACGGGTTCACATTATCGACTACGTACGCTAAATCAAGTGGCACCGACCGCTCGGGGTCGATGCGAGCCGTTACCTGTCCGACATACTGCCAGAGATTACGAACTCCGCTGCAATGAAAGAACGCATGTTCATTCGTCTCCTCCTTCTCTTCATCATTGCAGCGTGGGCAGGGGGATAATAATATCCTCTATCCCTGCAGTCCCTGGCTAGTCTGCCAAAGAGTGGCAGCGCATCCAGGACTAACCTCTATGTGATGGAAAACTCTGAATTGTTGATATGGCTACTGGCTGGCGCCCAACTCCATAGCGAGAGAACTTCCCCTTTCGACAGATGTAGCCGCTCCACCAGCGGATTGATTGCGGTTCCCACCACTAAATCCTCATATAGCCTCCTCCTAGACCGCGCAAGGTCACTGGAACCCGCCAATACCCTAAGGGCGGCTCGGCATTCGGTGAGGAAACACTATTCCCCCGCCGGTCTTCTGCGACCTTCAGTGGCAGGGGCGGATATGAGCCGTGGAAAGGCTTGCTCCACGGTTAGTACCTAGTGTGTTTCGTCTAACAGTGTCCAACTCAGGAACGCCAATCTTTCGGCGTGCTTATTACTCTGCAGGTCAGGCATTCCTAAGCCTCCCTCGCCAAGTTTCTCCGTACAGACCTGTCTACGGATGTATGGCTTTCCTCCCTTCAACAGAAGTTTAAACAGGAGGCGCTCTAAAGCCTTAAAGCGGTCCGCAGGCAGGGGAAAAACAGACAAGCTGTATAGAATCAGCGGAAACACATAAGTAGCACATGCCTTCGCACGACCCTTCAAGGACAATTTCCTCCGAATCCAAGTCCCTACCGACGACTCGACCGATTCTTGTCCAGTTGTCCAGGCCTGAACCACACCCCGTGGATCTTAACCGGGCCATCCGTCCAGCCGAACGTACCTGGAAGCGAGTTTACCCCGGTCCAGGCGCACAACGGCAGGCCAACTGACTTGCTACGATTGATTACGGCCCCTGTGACAACTTCATACTCAGCGATCGCCTCCGTCACCGCTCTAATATCGCTTCGTCGCGCAACGAAAACGGTGACATCATCAGCGTACGCGGACACTCTGGCAAATTTGCCGCCAGGTAGAGCTATTACGCGCAGAACTGGTCTCGTAGTCTCGTCTCTTAATTTGCGAAGGAAGGGCTCCAAGGCCAGGAAATAACAGAGGCGACAGCGGACAACCATGGCGCGCCGACCGAGAGACCCCAAACAACCTACCATTTACTTGCATCACTACCGTGGGATAACGATACAGAACAGAGACCCACTTGCGGAAGTCCGGACCAAAGCCGGCGGTCTCTATAACAGATTCCAAGAAACTATGGTCGACCCTATCGAACGCCTTGGACTGATCTAAATTGATCAACGCGGCTTCCGTGTCGGCTTCTAAACCCTCTACAATTGTGCGAACCCAGTGCAAGTTGTTTTGAATTGATCGACCCTTCACAGCATAGTTCTGCTTCGGCTCGACCAAGTAAGCGATAACAACCTGCAGTCGGTTTGCAAGAAAGCGGGACAAAATCTTTAAGTCTGTGTTAAGTGATGGGCCTATAGTCATCTAGTCCACCATGCCGTTCTCCCTCAGAAGCGTGACCACTCCTTTGGTAATCTGCCCAGGGATCGAGCCCTGCGAAAACCAGTAGTTCAACACGCCCTTCAGAAGGGGAAGACTCATAGGCAACAACCTCAAGAACAGTTCGTAGGGCAGACCATCGTCCTGGAGATTTGTTATAGCCAACCTGCTTCAACGCAGTAATGATCTCACGTTCCGTAACCATTCGCTCGCAGCTAGCCGCTCGGGCCGCAGTAAGGCGGGGTGAGCCAGCTAAATAGCTTCCAAACTCCTGGTCGCAGAGTCTGGGTAGTTGGGTGAAGCTCTCCTCCAAATATTGTAAAAACCCGTTGCAAATCTCTCGTGCTGATACGAGAGTGTGCCCTTCCAGGTTTTTCACCTCCCAAATGTACCCGTCCGAGCCGCGTCTTAGAGCGGCCCCATGCTCAACAGCGTCAATGTTTACGGTTTCGTTGGAGACTTTTTTTAAACCTAGATCTAACTACTTGACCCGCATATCGCTTGCTAGCCAAGCGATCCAGGTCTCCCTTACCTCGCACTAGCTCTAGATCCACCCTGCCATCGCCCGGGTCAGCCTATCCTCTAGGTGCCTTTTGGTCCGAGCCCTAGTTAACGTGAGGCGTTGGCTATATTGGACGCAAAAGTGCTTAATGCTACTCCTGGTAATTGCCCCCACTAACTCCCGCTGAATTAATGTTGTCAGCTGCTGTCGGAAGTCTTCCAACTCCAACAAGGAGGCGTTCAACTTCCAGTAGCCAGCTAACCTAGGCCTATTACCTAACTTCAAACGGGCCATAACTAGTTTGTGGTCCGAATGACCTAGCCAGTGGAACGTGGGACAAGATAAGAAATCTATGTCGCCTCTTTTAACTAACATCCTATCCAAGTAGGTACTTGGACGGGAGGCCATATGATTTTGCCACGTCCACATCTCCCTCCCCGGGTGATCCAGACGGAATCTGTCGACAAGATCGCACGAGGCCATCAGATCAGATAGGCTGCTTTCACACCTCTACGACCCTCTATCCCCCCGACCTTATCTATTTTGGGGTTCAGGATGGCATTCCAGTTCCCCATTAACATTACCCGCTCCGAACCCGAAGAGAGAAATACCTCCACCCGCCGAAAAAAGGAAACCCTTTCCCCAGCGTTATTGGGCGCGTAAACAGCGAAAATCCGGAACTTACCGCTTTTAACGACAACATCGACCATGACCAGCCTTCCATGAGCGTCTGCGTGGACTACAGTAACCGTCGCAGTCAGGGTGCGACTCTCTAGCACAGAAACCCCACGACTACGGAAATTGCCATATGCTGAGTAAACGTCAAAGTCGTTCACCAGCACATCGCAAACCCCGGACCTAACAAAGTGGGTCTCCTGTATTGCAGCTATATCTACCTCAAGGGCCACGAGATCCCTCAGCACGCGAGCAGCCTTGTTTCGGGATCCCATGCACCTCGCATTTAAACTAGCTAGGTTTAAGGTTGCCATCATTCCCTTACTAGTAATATTCGTATAGTACGGGTCTAAAATCCTTGGGGGTTAGGACCGAAAAGGTCTGGCTGAGACTGCCAGTCAACAGCTCCACTGCGGGCTGACAATTTCGAACCAGGCCCCTACGTCCAGGGGGGAGGTTAATTTCACTGCTCTGTATAGGGAGGGGTGAACATATACAAGGACCCTCCCTTCATTTGGCACGGATTTGGTTCAATGAGGGATGTTCTTCCTCGATTAGCTTGAGGCCTGGTACTGCTTCTTTGGCCTCCCGGAGCATTTGCCAGAGCGCATTTACTCCTGCGCCTTTGCCTTTTCTCACAAACGTAATGTACATTGGCGTCCCCGGGAAGTTTCTGGGGGCTTGAATTCTCTTCCCGTCCACATATAGCAGATTCACCAACTGTTTCAGCTGCATTCTTTGTCTGTTTTTCAGCTCTGCCTGAGCGTCCGTCTCACTTTCCTCACAAATTCTCGCTTCGGATAAAAAGGGCAGCTTTCTGGTCTTTTCGGTCCTCTCCGTCCTGGCTGGTTTAGGTTCGGGAACGGCTTCTTCTAGTGTAACTTCGCCCTCTGGGACTTCTACTTCCTCCTCTTCTTTTTCCTCCTGAGATCTCTCCATCTCTACCACTTCTACTTCTAGGAGGGGGGTGTTACAAAGGGGAGGGGTGTTCTGCTCCGTCAGGGTCAGGGATTGAGGAGTATTCCCAGGAGCAGAGTTGCTGTTATCTTTGGCCTTCTTCTTGGTCTGTCTGTCCTCCTCCTCCTTCTCCACCTCTTTATCTGACTAAGGAAGGTGCTGACAGTTTTCTCTTTAGGCCCCCTTTTTCCTTCTCTTTGCGACTTGGGGTTGCCTTTCTACTCTTCTTTCACACAGTTGTCAAATTGGACGGGGCTTTCTCCACTTTCTCTGCTACCTTTGTCGCTGGTGCTGATGCCGCCAATGTTGTTTTCGCCGGTTCAGCTGTCGGTGGAATTGTCTTGCCTATCTCTGCTGTTACTTTCTGCGGGCACACCTTTGCTATATACCCAGCTTTCTGGCAGTGCCAGCAATGTGGGCGTCTCCCTTCTACAATGAGGGACATTGTCCAATGTTCGCATTTGAGCTGGGCAGGGATGGCATTGAACCCTTTTTTTTATCCACCTTCATTTTTATCTGATAATCACCGGTCTGTATGTACGATACGATCACTGGGGTACTACCGGGTGGGGTACCCTCCACCACGAACACTGGAGCATCACCAGGTGTGGTGTCCCCTGAACCGATCACTGGGGTACTACCGGATGTGGTACCCCCCGCCACGAACACAGGAGCACCATCGGGTGTGGTGCCCCCCCCCCGAACCGATCCCTACACTAGGGGCGTCACTCATGGTGCCAAGGAGCAGGGGCCTGCTCCTTCTAAGTGATGGCCCAATGCCCGACCTCGACCCGCCAATTCAGAACTAGGGGGACTTTTGCCTAAAAAGGCACGTCAGTTTCCTCTAGACCTGCCGGCTTCTTAAGTCTAAGTCATACTGGACTACATGAAAAAGATCGAAAAATGTAACAATTAGTAAAAAGAATGCTCAAAGGACCACTCACCCAAAGAAGGAGTCGGTCCCTACAACCAAACAAGAAAAACCCTTAAGTGACACACAAGAAGTGGGCAAGTGGGTTTTCACCAGGATCTTTTCAGAGATGTTGCCAAATCAGAAAAGCGCCAGGTCGGTGACCATAGCATGCGGTTTAACATGGTCTTAATCTCCCATTTAGTCTCTGAAACCAGTTGTATTAATAGGACTCGTTGATTCCACAACACTTAATTTTGGTACGTTTAACAATTTCAGTGATTATATAAAGTATATCTATCTATCTATCTATCTATCTATCTATATATATATATATATGTATATATATATCTTTAAAAGTAAACGTGTCTGTGTGTCTGTCTGTGTAATTTCCCTACGCAATTTTTTCGCCGATATTTTCGAAAGTCATCCCTCTTTTCGATTGTCTAGCCTTAACTTAAACCTACGTCATTTCCTGTTTCCGGTGGTCGTATCAGCAAAGACGTCACGTTTTCCCCCTCGTTCTTTTCCTCCTTCGCGGTACGGATTCGAGCCTGCCTTCCTTCTACCATTTTTTTTTTTTTTTTGCTCAACACACACCTCCAAACACCCGGGCAACGCCGGGCACTCATGCTAGCATATATATATGTATATATAAGTGAACGTGTGTGTGTATGTGTGTATATTTCCCTATGCAATAACTGTCAATTTTAAGTATGCAGACTCGAAATTTGATATACAGGGTACTGATTTTTTGGAAAATCAATGTGATCGGTTTTCGGCCAGAAATTTGGCTGTTAAGGGGTCAGAGTTCAACGATTTGACCTTTGAGAACTCTACTAAACTCCGACAATTTTGGGTCAAAACACTTGAAATTTTAGATATAGGTTCCTTGGACATAGATCTAACCTAATAACTTGATTTGAGCCCAAGACAATAAAGGTTAAGGGGTCATAATAGGGGTCAAAGTTAAAAAAATATTGACCGTTTTTTTTTGTTTGTTATGCTCAGCATACACCTCCAAACACCCGGGCAACGCCGGGCACCCATGCAAGTATATATATAAAAGTTAACGTGTCTGTGTGTCTGGATGTCTGTCTGTGTGTCTGTCTGTGTACATTTCCCTACGCAATAACTCTGTCAATTTTTAGTATACAGACTCGAAATTTTATATACAGGGTACTGAGATTTTGAAAAATCTTTGTGATCCATTTTCGGCCAAAAATTTGGCTGTTAAGGGGTCAAAGTTCAATGATAATACCTTTGAGAACTCTACCAAACTCCTCCGTTGGATATAAACACTTGGAATTTTAGATATAGGTTCCTTGGACATGGATCTAACCTAATAATTTGATTTGAGCCCAAATAAATGTTAAGAGGCCATATTATTGGGTAAATAAAAAAAAAATGGCCGTTTTTTTTGTTTTTTTTTTGCTCAGCATACACCAACAAACACTCAGGCAACGCCAGTTACCAATGCTAGTATATATATATATATATATATATATATATATATATATATATATTAGTAATTTATAAAATATATATGGCGATTAAGCTACACTGAATATTCGGCGTTTCATCCACTCTAGGATTCGTCAGGCTTATGCGCGAATTCTGTGGTTGTTTATCGTTTTTATATGGTCCTCTTCTGTTGAGGATTTTAATGAGCCAATCAGCATTCTAGTATCCACCGCGCCCCTTCCTATCAGCCAATGGGCATGCATTTTATCGAGCAATGGATTTGTTTTAAAACTAGTTTAGTGGTTTAAGGCATACATTTTCTTTTTTTTATATATAGAAATATACATATGGGTACATACATATATGCACATATATATACATATATATATGTGTGATCGTTTATGTATATTCATGTTTATTTAATTTATTTATTTGTTTATTTTCTATTGTTTTTGTTAGTTTTAAAACTATTTTGTATCGTATATATATATATATATATGTGTGTGTGTGTGTGTGTGTATATATACAGTGTAATATCATCAAATAATAATGGAGTAGTTTAGTGTAAACGGAAACTATTTCCAACAATGCTACACTAGTACCCCTATACTATCTATAAAGGTGAAAGTGTCTGTTTGTGTGTCTGTCTGTGTACATTACCCTACGCAATAGCTGTCAATTTTCAGTCTACAGACTCGAAATTTGATATACAGAGTACTGAGATTTGGGAAATCTTTGTAATCCGTTTTCGGCCTGACATTTGGCTGTTTAGTGGTCAAAGTTTAACGATTTGAGCTTTGAGAGCTCTACCAAACTCCTACGCCAATTTTGGATATAAACAATTTAAATTTTAGACATAGGTTCCTTTGACATGGATCTAACCTAATAACTTGATTTGAGCCTAAAACAATAAATGTTAAGGGTCATAATAGAGGTCAAAGTTTTAAAAAATGTCACATCTGCGGTCTCTACCATATTACTCCAACAATTTCTTGTCTAAACATTTGAAAGTTTACATAAAGAGTATTCAGAGATAGGGCAAGCTTTTTAATCGGTTTGGGTCGAAAATTTGAGCTACAAATATATAAATCTATGTATGTATGTTTGCATGTCTGTCTAAAACCTTCGACCGAGGCGACGGATTTTCACAAGATCAGTATCGTTTTGAAGCTCGACAGTTCAGACGCCAAATACCGAGGCATTTCCTAAAAATATTAATTTCTTCACCCTCAACTAGGCACTTTTCAACAGGGAGGGGTCGCTTTTTTCGCCGATATTTTCGAAAGTCATCCCTCTTTTCGATTGTCTAGCCTTAACTTAAACCTACGTCATTTCCTGTTTCCGGTGGTCGTATCAGCAAAGACGTCACGTTTTTTCTCGTTCTTTTCCTCTTTCGCGGTACGGATTCGAGCCTGCATTTCTTCTACAATTTTTGTTTTTGCTCAACACACACCTCCAAACACCCGGGCAACGCCGGACACTCATGCTAGCATATATGTATATATAAGTGAACGTGTGTGTGTCTATGTGTGTGTACATTTCCCTACGCAATAACTGTCAATTTTAAGTCTTCAGACTCGAAATTTGATATACATGGTAATGGGATTTGGGAAAATCTTTGTGATTCATTTTCGGCCAGAAATTTGGCTGTTAAAGGGTCAACGTTCAAAGATTTGACATTTGAGAACTCTACCAAACTCCTCCGACAATTTTGATTCAAAACACTTGAATTTAGATATAGGTTCCTTGGACATGGATCTAACTGAATAACTTGATTTGAGCCCCAAACAATACATCTTAAGGGGTCATACTAGGTGTCAAAGTTAAAAAAATTGACCGCTTTTCTTTTTTTTTTTTGCTCAACATACACCTCCAAACACCCGGGCAACGCTGGACTGAAATGCTAGTAATTATATAAAATCAACGGTTAGTTCTTTGATAATACAGGAGCACGTTCGAAATTAATGTTTCTGTTTCGAGCACAATTGAATAATGATACTTGACATTTACATTTTAAACGTTAAGTAAAAGAATTATTTACAAGTAATTTTATAAAATCAATAGATTCTCTGCAGGGTAATATAGACTACGATGCATTGTCGACGAATTGAGTGCGGGGAAGCCTGTGAATCTTCCTCCCATGACACTGCTGAGGGGTTCTTACTAGAGCAAGCAATCGATTGATTTTATTTAAAAAAAAATGGCGATTTCACCAATTTTGATAAGCATAAAATCATAGAAGAATAGAATATTTTTTTATCGTCATTCAATTCCGGACAACAACGCGTCTATCTGCTGGATATATATATATATATATATATATATATATATATATATATATATATATATATATATATATATATATATATATATATCTGTACACATGATGCACACTCGCTCGTGCTCTTAGCTGCTAGTAATAGCTGCTTGATTTTTAGCGTTTGGTATCTATCTTTCGGTTGCTCATATGCTAACAAATAACACTCGTGCGCGAGGTGATTTCGATTCTAGTTGATGGCACCCAGATCATATTTTTTTTGATATAAAGGGTCACCACTTAGCAAGACCCGGAAACCATTCAAGGATAAGGATTTATGAATGTACAGTAATCAGTGGAGCGATATCGTAGCAACCCCTAGTAGTGGAAATTTGGTAACTTAGATTACTTAAGGCGACGGCCCATATTTTTCTTACCTGTAAAATCACTGCTATATTTTGGATACAATGTAATACGCAGTAGTGTATGGGATTTACAATAAATATGACATCTGCATAAATTAAAATATTATATTTAAGCGCCTTTTACGACTAGGCATATATAATATATATATGTGTGTGTGTATCTATGTGAAGAAACGGTCTATACACACTAATCTGTTAACTTTTGGTCTACATACTTAAAACTTGATAGACAGTGAAACGATGAAAGTGTCGCCCTAAAGAAAACATCATTTTAAAACTTTCATTGAAAAAAGATCAATCCAGGTATCTTGTTTATATAGTAGAGCTGATATCTATTCAATGTAGCCGCTTTCAGTCTCAATCACCGCCTCGATACCGGTCTGGAACCGGGAGCATACCTTTTCCTCAAGCGCGGGGGGTTCTCGGCGAATACTCAGCGGTTGGCGGCGATCAGGCTGGCTTTAATTGTAGGAGATCATGTTGGTTATAGTCTCGACGTATGACGAAACGAAGAAGTCCAGCGAGTTTAGGTCGGGGAGGACGGGGCCAGTCCTTACCCGAATCTCTACCCGAGTCTCTTTGAACATGTGAGCCGGTGGCAAACCCTGCTTCCGTATTTGAGTCTGCCAGGACCACCTGATCGCAACAGAGGATAACCACATTCTTCAGCACATCCAGGTACAATTTGTTGTTGACTCTTAAGCCGACTTCAAAGATGTGAGGAAGCATGATGTGGCCCTCACTTGAAACCACACCAAAATCCATAATCATGGCTGTAAACTTTGTTTTCTCACTCTGGACGCGTGCCCCTATTATTTGAGGTTATCGAGCGATGTAATTTGAGGGTACGGGGCCATCATTTGGATTGGTAGAGCTGTACAGCGGCGCATCTCTATCTCGCTCGTTGAAAATTATGCCACTTCCACAACATAGTAAAATAGTTCTATCGCTATTGGGATTTGTAAACAATAGAGCAACTAGTAAATGGTATTCAACTAAAGAGAAAACTGGTTTTCATCAAACGGAAATGGAATCATGTCGTCTTTTCTAGGGCGATAATTCTATCTTGAAAATTTGCAAGTGCAAGTCCACAAAATGTGTTATTTCTATGCTTGCTCAAAAATACATTTATAAATTGGAGCAGTTTTTATATGCTTACAGACGTGGCTTAATCGGTAACGAATGCGGTTTGAGAACTTTGCTTTGGTTTCGATTTTAGCTAATGTCACCTAAGTCATGTATTATTTTTAACTTTTGAAATCACGTTATATATTGGGTACAATATGATAATTATTAGATAACTTCTCTATACTAAATATATCTGCATAAATTAAAATATCTTATGTAAATTCATTTTACAATCAGACCACAAAACGAAATAAAATATCATCTCAAGCAAAAAACACGATCAATGCAGACAACAACCCAAACAACCAATTCACCTCATCTGTCGATATTCGCATTCATAAATATCTGTACACCCCTGCTCAGATCCGCGATATCATAAAAAACTTAGTTACATAAACCCCGTTATATTAATTGATAAAGGCTTAGCTGAACTAGCACTCGTACCATTCCAAGCTCTACAATCCCTTGCTGAACATTGCTTCCGTAATAACTAGAAAATGGAATCTGTAGTAGCACTGTACAAGCGTTCTGGTGAGAGATCTGAGCTACTACATTATCGCCGTATCAATTCCGCTGTTTTTCGGTACAAACTTTGAGTCATTACTTAATCAATCAAGCACTAGTCCACCACATCGCAAAATTTAATATTCTCTCTGATCGAGAGTGTGGATTTAGACAATACCGTGTTATATTTATGGGCTGTTATATTCATCCTCATAGTTGTTATTTCACTACGTTCCGGTCAACTATTTTTCTGGCCTTCTTGAGGTGGCTAACTCCGACGAGTCTCTTAACTATATCATCAGTAATTATTGCCTACCATAATTATTGTCTCAGCACGTTTTGGCTAACTAATCATTTGTTTTGGATAGGATTGAAACAGGTATCTTCAGACCATGCTCACCTGAAACCGCAGAGTCAACGCCTCTATCCACTACGACTAAAAGGGCGATAAATGTTGGATTTGTTAGTCTTATAAATTATACATTTTCGTTCTTATCTGCTCTTACACCGTCGGTCCGTATCGAATGGTATATTATTTTATTATTGGAATCCTTTTTAATATGAATAATTTGTATATTTATTTATTTGCGGACTACTATTCTCATACTATGGATAAATAGTCCGTAAATAAATCAATCAATAAGTATACGAATTACTTATTTCAAAAAGATTTCAATAATAAAATAAAATAAAATAAAATACCGTTATACTGCATATATTTTAAATGTCATATCTGAACACATAATGTGCACTGAATAAAGCAAGGTTAGCCAAGGTTGTAGCCTTTGATATATCTAAAGCCTTTGAAAAAATTGGGTATGAATGGCTTCTTATAGAAAACTTTTTTCTTAGATAAGAAAAGAATCCAGGCTGTCTTTAGGAGTCGATTCTTAGACCTCTGTTATACCAGATATTCAGAAACGACCTTCATAATAACATTGACTCTGAGCCGAGTATATCTGCGGATAATAGAACACTCTACGGTAAACATGAGGGGAAAACAGATGTACACATATCTAATGCAATAGCAGAATATTTAGAAAACGATTGCTTCTCTGTGGTGGAATAGATAGTAACATTTAATACAATTAAACTTCTTGCCTTGAACAATTACAAAATACCTTCTCAACCACCGATAATTATGTCTAATAACCCCTTACTTGGAAGGTCTTCCTCCAAACTCGGTAGCTTAACATTTATAAGCAACATGAACTGGAGCAAATACATTGAAGATATTGCAAAATCTGCTGCGAAGAAGGGAGTTTAATCTCTTGTGATCGAAAATTACGTTCACATCAGAGTATCCTGAGTCTTCAAAGACATAATTCGCCCATGCATGGAGTATTGGTGTCACATCTGGGCTGGTCTATCTACCACTTGTTTCTTCTTTTTGTCTTTAACCTTATAGGTCCTTGACTAAGCAAGCATACACCCGACAAAGCCGCTAGCAACAAAATCTCACTCCTTCACTTTGATAAGCTTTCTACTAAAATAGCCTTTTCTCCTCTAGAATTCTCTTGCTGTTACCTGATTCCCTTACATGCAGATGTATTAATTCAATATAAACTGACATCTCGCTCAACTTCTCTAACCAGGGGTCGGAACAATACTCTTACCTCGTAGTAACTATATGCGTTATTTGAAGGTGAACATGACTAAAAACATGTGAAAAAATGAAAATCAAATTACATATATGAAAACTGGTTACGATCGGAATAGGTAAGAATAAAAAATATGACGGATCTATGATATGATTGTCTTATTGAAGAAAAATAGCTGATAACATTATCTTTAAGACATTTCATTAAAGGGCACATTTAAATATTACAAAAGCCTTTATTCATAGGAGAACTAACAATTTGGAAGGGAGACTTGATATTTCTTGAATATTTAAGTGTGCCAGACATGTGTTCAGTTTCTGGTTAAAATAGTCACGGAGATTTTTTTTTTCGTTACGTAATTTTTGCCTTCAGCGTATTTTATATCTCTTTTTCTAATATGTATTTCGAATTAACTTATATTTATTGCGGACTATTATCCTCATCTTTTCTTAGTTGTTTCACGACGTTTCAGCCAGCTATTCCTCTGGTGTTAATAGTATTAAAGGAAGTAACAGCAATATTAGCAATTTCTAAAGCAATTCTCCTTTCTCCCTAAAGTATTTAAAGCTGCTCACACGTAATCAGTTAAAATCGCATATGGAAGAGGCATTCAATCAGTTCCTGCAGTCATATATTATACAGCGTTTGATGTCTTAAGATAAAGTTTTTATTAAGGAAATCTCTACTTACATTGTACACTAAGCACACAGCCCAAAGTTGTTTTTTTTTAGTTCAGAATTTCATGATTTGTTTCCAAGGCAACGTCTGAACACGGATCAGCTAGTTAAAGGTAACTATAAAAATACAGTAACGATACGGATATCATTTAAAAAT
Organism: Euprymna scolopes; assembly: GCF_053919585.1. Classification (NCBI taxonomy): domain Eukaryota; kingdom Metazoa; phylum Mollusca; class Cephalopoda; order Sepiida; family Sepiolidae; genus Euprymna; species Euprymna scolopes. The sequence goes on from NC_136483.1 coordinate 181,339,570, forward strand.
TTACGTTTTGAAACCAATATCGTTACCGACCACCAGATAAACCGATAAACACACCTCTTTTCTCATGCTTTGCCCCCGACTGGCTCTTTCTCCCAACTACATAATTTACAATGCATTCACGAGCTATCAACGCTTACAAACCTGTACATTTGGCATTATAACCTGTTAAAATGACTTTATATTTCCTATTTGTGATTTTTTTATATGGGTCCCCCACGAAGAAATTTTGTTTGACTAATGTAATCGTTGTCTCCCTCAACCGTCACACTGTTTTGGTATAACAAGTTACAAAACACCTTCATCTTCTGCACCACAACAATTTTAGGGATATGAAACACATGTCTTTGATATTTCATACTGTAAATATCTAATGACCCAGAGGTCAGTACAGAGCAATTATTTTCCGCTAAAAATACTCTAGTAGTGTAATAGAAATTATGTCTAACCGACTGATTTCGTATTGGGAGGTTAAAGGTCAGCACCTTGTTCAAGGATGAAGATTGTTTTCATCGTTGAAATGTAATTTTATTGAATGGCGACGAAGATATCTTTGTGTAGGCAAATATCTTGGCATTATGAATGACCTAATAAATAACTGGACACCTAATCAATCAGAATCTACTTGCAATATATTTCTGTTTTTATTTGAAGGCTTGTCTGGTTGAATAGTAATCCATTCTGCTTACTGAAACGGCTAGCCGAGTTCGAATTGCGATAAAAGTATGTCTACTCACGATTTAATGAGATTATATAAAGAAACAAGTACAATCTTTAAATGTGTAAGTTAATCGTCGTTTGATCCAAAGAAAATAGTGCCTAAATATGTTTTTTTTAATTTACTAAAATATTCTTCGTAAACACATCTGATACTTAATATATAAAAGTTTTATAATAACTAGCAGAACCCGTAAAAATTCCACGAAATGTGAAATATATTTAATAACTGAATATGCTTTCATAAATATGATATGTTTTGGATCGGGCACAAAAATATTTTTTGGTTGGTGGGGATAGAATACACAATAACACAAATCTAATATTTGTTGATAACAATTTTAATGAAAATAGCAACCATTTCGTTTAAATATATAACTGATCTAAATCAGAAAGTATTATTGTGCTACACAGTTCAAGACAAATAAGAAAACCACATTATAAAAGACACTTTGATTTACCCATTCAGTTCAACACCTTTTTACAATATTCTTTTTTTCTTTTTTTTCTCGAATATTCTTTTCTGTAACGCCCCGCTGACTTCTGTCTTTGATAAAAAAATTGCTACACACCAGATTCCTCAAACAATTAAAATAATGATCATATACTATTATTATATTATTTGAAAAAAGCCTACATGAATGGGACGTCACTTTCATCTTGTACAGGGTTGCGAGGTTGGCTTTTTATAACCAGCTGCTATGAGCCACCTTTTGAAGGAGTTTACGCCTTAAACAATTGTATTTGGCCAATATAAAGATTTAATGTACGGACTAATAAAGGACAATAAGAGTAGTTTATAGATAGTTTAATAAAAAGAGTAATCATTGGACATTTTAGGACTAGACTTTAAGACATACTAGATTTGTGCAAAAATTACTTTAAAACATTTACTTATCTTTATACGATCATTTATGCCCTTTGTCTCTCCCTCTCCCCCTCCCTCTCAATCTGAAAAG
>NC_136483.1:181343742-181373742 GCF_053919585.1 Euprymna scolopes
TGTGTTTCGTATGAATCCAAAATATTTCCTTTTTTAGTTAACGATGCTCCTCCTCGTTTTTAGGCGAAAAAAATATAAATCAGTTGTCGCTAAAAGTTTATTGGGAAAAACGAAGTCTTAAAATTTGAATCAGAATTGGGAGTTGTTCTATTTTCTATTTTTAATTTTTATTTCTATTTGAATTTCTCAAGCATCGATTCAACGCGGTTTTGTCAGTCGTGCCAACCGTCTTTCACTCACGTTTCGGTTAGAGATTTTACCGTTTTCATCACTGAAATATCTCATCCTTTCAAAATTATAAACCAATCAAAACCAAATCTAATATTGTTATATAAGTATTTTTGGTCCCCCGATAAAAGGAGAGTGGACCTGTAAATCCACCCTTGTCCGTTCGTCTGTTCGTCTGTCAACACGTTTTTCAATAACTACGCCTTGGAATTTTTTTTGAAATTGTGCGCAAACATTAAACATGATATGAGTAAAAAAAAAAGGAACAGAGTGGATTTTCCGGGGGAAAACCCCCCCGGTTGCACCTCTAAGAGTGCCTCTCGGGTTAAAATGGCTACAATTGAAACTTTTGTGCCTGTTAAAAAAAAAACAAAAAAACGATGCTTTGGATTTTTATAAAACTTTCTGAAAAGTTGAAACTAACTGATTTCTATATACTTTTATCTATACTTCGCGATAAATTTTGGGTGTGCCCCAGGGGCTCTTTTATAGGGCTAATAAAAACACTTAATTTTTTAAACAATTAATGTTTTTAATTATTTTACTATATTTGTCCCAAATTTTCTGTCTCTTTAGCAGTTTTGCATGGTGCTGAATCCAAATTTAATATGTTAAGGCCCTGGTTTGGCGCTAAATGGGGGCTGGCAAAAGATGGACTTCGTCATTTCTTTTTTTGCCTGGTGCAGAACTCAAATTTACATATGTTAAGGCCTAAAACTGCCTCGTTTGTTCATTTTCACCAGGATTTGACGTCGCCTGGGTGATTTTTGGGGGCTAAATGGGGGAGGGCAAATGCTGCTTCACTTGTTTTTGTTGGGGTTGAAGAATCATACGTGACACAAGACTTTTACTCGCAATTCAGAGATTTTCTACTTACAGTCAGTATGTCAGTATAATTCTTAATATACCTTATCTTTCTGTCCCCGTAGTTTGATTGACCGTAGGGGCCGCCGCTGCAGAAATTCTCACTAACTCTGTCCACTTCCGTCTCTCATGTGCTATTGTGATGATGCTGTTTAGCTTCAAGCCCTTTCTTTTCTTTATGTTATCCTCTCATCTTTTCTTCTTGCATCCACGTTTTCATTCCTCCTCTTACTGTAACCTGCGTTATTGTTTAAGCAATTCATGTTGATCTCATTACACGGCCATATCACTGTAATTTACTCTGCTTGCTACGTCCTCATTTGTAATGTGGTCTTTATAGGAAATACTAAGTATTTTGCGATAGTACAGCATCTCATCTACGCGTATTCTCTTTTCAGTCACTGCTTCTTATTACCGTTTATCTGTCACATTTAAGTGAGAAAAAATATTTTTTTATCGCTCAACGGCAAATTCTATTTTGGACATTCTCCAAGAAAATAACTGTAAAAGCCTCTGTTAGTCGATCTCTCACACTTCAGTTTTAAAATAACATTTGCGTTGTACTGCCAGCCTTCAGTAAGAAGTAGTCGTCCAGTTATTTCTATTATTAAACGCGTAGATTTAATTAGCAGATCTTATTATTGGTGTTTCAAATCATCTTTATAAAGGTATCCGCGAGTACATCGTTTGTCACACTAAGATTAAAATAGCAGTTTCGACGGTTTGTTACACTCAAGTTAAAATAGCCTTTAACTCCGTTTGTCAATATTAACTATTAAAATTTCTGTGAATATTTTGACACCCTTAACAGTTTTATAGCATACTAGCAGGGAGATCCGACGTTGCCCGGTATTGAATTATGATCAACACAATCCGATATTATTGTCATCGAAATTGGTAAAATAGCATATTTTTCAATCAAATCGATTGATTGGCTACTCCAGTTGGGGGCCCATCGTAATTCATCGGGGGGGGGGGCAACTTTACACGTCTCCTCGTATTGTAGTCTACATTGCACCGAGGCGAACCTATTGTTCATTTAATGAAAGTGCTTTTATATATGGCTTGCATTCAAGTTTAAAATGTACACGCCAAGTACCATGTCTCAATTGTGCTCTAAACAGAAACATTTATTTCGAACGTACTCCTCTCATGTCAAAGAACTTACTGTTGATTCTATATGCCTGGGCTTACTGCTTGTGTAGTTATAATGGGTTGCATTTAAGTTTAAAATGAAAAAAGCCGATTGTCATGGGGCAATTGTGCTTAAAACAGAAGCATTTATTTCAAACGCGCCCCTGTCATCTCAATAAATTTACTATTGATTTTATATGTTGAGCCTTTCTGCTTGTGTGAAAATTAAAACTTCTCAAGTGCACTTTTGATGTTAAACTGTGTAAGGTGTTCACTTTGGTCAAGGTAACTTGTTCCTTCTATCGGTTTATTTCAATTGTCGATTTTAGATACATATTGAAGACATTCCGATACAAAACCTATCTGAAAACGCTGCCTACCACATAAAATACTTGCGTGTGAAATTTCATGGGCAAGCTGTTTTAGAGTCCAGAGGGAACAAATTCCCACACACAGGTATATAAAGTTATCTATATGTAATGATAAAGATAGAAATAGGGATAGATATCTCCCATGCTAATTTTTTTTATATTTTCGTTCACGGTCCGTCTGCCTGTTTTTTTTGTTTTTTTTCATGCGTACAGAGTCATTTTGTATCACTAAACGCGCAAATTGATTGGACGTAAATGAAGAATGTCAGTGTATTCGTTTTCCAATGTCTAAGGCCCAAACATGCATTACCTTCTCTTACATCCTTTCACTTGTGCACTTTTTCTTGCGATAAAAATTGACGTCATTCATCAATGCGCTCTGCACACTTCCCAGCGTGTAGAAAAAAAAAAAAAGAAAAAAAAAGCCACGAGATCAAAATACGCGCACACACATGCGAACTGTTTTGTTAACTTGTAAATTGAAAAAGCAAAATATTGAGAAATAATTTTTCTCCACTGTAGAATTCCATTAACATTAATTATGTTATATTTGTTTTGGTATTTTTTTAATGTTATAATTTTTTTTATATAGTTTTGATACAAAGTTTTAAACTTCAGATTAAGTTCAGGAAATCAGGGCATTTCATTAAATATTCATCAATCAAGTTGAAAAGAAGGCGGAAGTCAGATTCATGTCGAACAAACAGTCTTTCTTACCCCTTTATCAATCATGCCACAAGACCAGCAAAAATAGAGGGTTTTACGAAAATCAACAATCGAATATATATAAATTATCTTTCTGTCGGTCTTTTCAGATACTATTAATTTTTTTTATTATGCTAAATGCTCCTCCCTCCTCCAGTAATTCATTCACTTCGTGAATACAATCCGTTTAGTGTTGATCTCCTTCATTATTAATTAGCAAGTCACGATAACTTGAATAACTATTAGATCTTCTAAGCCATAACATTACTTATATAAACAGTGAGGACATTAATTCTTCTCGTGTCCATCGTTGAACGGTGAGTTTTAATCGCCAATCGCTTCGAGCGTTCCTACTGAGAACAGAGGAGAGGGTTGAAATCGAAGAACTTAAAAAAATATTCTACAGGGTAGATCGATAAAAGTGTTGCCCTGAAGAAAACAACACTACCGTTTTATTTTAGAACTTTTATTGAAAATATCAGTTCACGTACCTTGTTTATTTAGTAAAGCTGACATCTATTCAATGTAGCCGCCTTCAGCCTCAATTTGCCGGACTTGCATTTTGAGGGTGCTAGCATTGTGTGTGTGTGTGTGTGTGTGTGTAAAACGGCACTAACCCTGTTTTGATTTAACCAGCTTTCTCCGAAATAGGGAAGTTCTATCGGAGCATGAAATTCACAAGCGGTCTCCGGTCGCATGCATATCCCTGTTAGAAGAGACGACGACGTTGAGATTTTGCAATTTTTGCAGGTGGTGTCGACGCCCTTCTACATACAGCGCCTTGATTCACAAATTGGCCACCAATTCTCGTAATGAACAGGCTCAACGTTAACTTCGGATATCTAGTTAGAACCGGTGTATCAACGTGTATATGTAATATACATGTTGGCAATGGTCCTGTTGCTATAACTTGGATCAGAAGGAGCATGAGTTGTACACGACGCATTTCCGATCTCGCTCATTGAACATTGTGTCACTTTCAGGCATGATAGAATGGTCCTATCGCTCATGAGATTTGTACTGACCATGTAGTAGATGGTATGCAACACAAAAAAAAGGAAACCGATTATCATCAAACAGAAATGGAATCATGTCGTCTTTTCTAGGACAATAATTTTATTGTTCCACCCTGTATTTCAAAGACTTCCCTGTGGCTATCATGTTCTATTTCAAACTCAGCTCAAACTTTAGCTGTACACAATCCTCATGGATGCAATTGTTTAAATAAATTATCTACTGAAGTGTAGCAAGTTTGTTTATTTTATTTGCGTAGCTTAATTTGCAATATATAAACGTCTTCATATTTTATACGATAGAGACATATAACTACATAGGAACACGTGGAATGTGAAGAACTCCAACACGCAATGTAAGTTATGCAAACGCCAGCCACAGGTTCACCTCTATCGATTATTAAGATTGAAGGACGTAATCGCTTAGTAATTTAGTCGTCTTCAATGCACTCCGATCCGGTATGTATATGTTATGGTATAGAAAGCTTAATCATTATTCAAGTTATTTAAACGTACTCATTCATAACGAGGGAGATCAACACTGAATGGGTTTGATTCACGAAGTGAATACATAATTTACTGCAGACTATCGCAATGCAGTATATGATATAATCACGTCGACAGTCCGGTTCTTGTGTAACACAGCGCGGATGTACGTATGGCAGCTGTATACAAATGACCGAACCGTGTGCGAAATGATTTCATGGCAAGAAAAAATATTATAAAAAGAACAGCACGTGAGAAGACCGAAGATTAGGTTAGTGAGACAGGCAGGGATAACAGTAAAGATACGTGGATGACATCACAACCGAGATGAGAAGTGACGTGTGGCTGGATAAGGAGGGAAAAAGGTATTTTGTTAAACAAACGGAAACAACGAGTTGAATGTTTCTCTTTATTCTCATGTTATTTGCAACGGAGTCAATAGCGTGTGGGGTCCTTACATGTAAACACTTGTTATATAACCGAAGTTAAGTCACATTGAGTCTGTCCCGTACTTAATGGGTGAATATTTAGAAATACTAGGCGATGTATGTACTTAGCTAAGCGGGTATATATAATACCCAAAGGAAATGAACGCGCATGACTTGCGCAGTTTTAGATAACACTTGCGCATATCTTAGCCTTCATCTGGTACTCTGTTGGGTTACTATAAGGGAGGTAGCTGGAGGCTTTTAACCGTCGTGAAAAATCTAGGAAAAGTGGGCTCTGTTTTAAAACCAAGATCGATAGAGAGAATAAGTTGGCCCTTTACGACAATATTCTCATGCTGGTGTCGTAAACAAAACATCAGTTTTCAATTTATCATGAGCCAACACGGAAATAGTAAGACCCAAAAAACTGTCATGAGAATGATTATGCTAGGGCACAATCTGGTTTAACCGGAGATAGTGAAACATAAAATTTGTCATGTAAAAACCAACGAGATTCCGAAATTGTGTAAACATTGCGAACGTTAATGGTTAATAATACTTGGAGAATTCTAAGTTTCGGTAGGGAAATATTGAAACTTAATTTGCTTATTCGAAATTATAAAAATCCGAGTACGTCCTGGTAGTGAAATTCGCATTTGTTACCAATTTTAGTGTTACACATTCGACACAGAAAAATCACATCCCTTTACTGTAGCGGTCCCCGAATGCCGGAAGACTGTCTATTCTAACAACTTCTTTAACTGAAAAGCTTACTTTTGGAATTCATTTTTCGTTCTTTGTTTCCATGTATGTAACAGCATGCAGACATCTAAATGTAACTTGAAACTCGCTGAACCATATCCCTGTTAGGACTATCCTATAAATCCGGCTCCTTATTCCCAGCGACAGGATGCCTGTCTTGTGGCGAATACAAGTAAAATGCCAGGAAATCGGTAGAACTTATTCGTTAAACATTTTAGATCGTAACCTATGTTGTTAAGGAGGAAAGCGATACGTAATTAGTTTTAGATATATAAATAGATAAATGATAAAAAAAACAATAATACAAAACGTCTGTTACATAAATACTGTATTATATTACAAATCTCTTTAGTGCTACTATCGTTACATAAAAAAACCGTTGTTTGAATGCAAAATTCTGAGTGACTTTTAAGGTTCAGAGGTTCAGAGCGGAATTCGACAAGGGCACCTTACTTTCAGACAGCAACTTTCGAAGTGTTTTTTATAGCGACACTTCAAGTAATAAAATGTTTAACACATACAATTTACCTAGGTGTAGCCAGACGAGAAATCCATTCTCTCTCTCTCTCTCTCTCTCTCTCTCTCTCTCTCCACACACACGCAACTATTCGGTTCGTCAGAGTGTTTTCAGAGGATATGTATCCTCTTTTAAATGCATCTTTCGATTAATTAACATCGGCGTTCGAGTAGGTTTCTGATCAGACATATCGAACCTACGATCCTTATGAGGGTGTCATCGTTTATACACGTATCGATAAATACAAGCGTAACACTCTGCCTTTGTTACATGTAGGAAGAATATACATGTTTGATATCAATTCATTGAATATATTCTTCTTCATTCGCCTTTCTTAGTGTATGAGCAGAAATATGACCGAGACTGATAAAAACATGGACTGCAGCCAATAGCTAAATCAAACAAGATACGTATAAGTGTTCAACGGGAATTGATACATGGTTATAGATGTGACATATCGCAGATGCGCCGAAGTGAATGCATGAGAAGTGACATCACTGCTGGGGAGGTAGGGAAAACGACTATAAAAAAGACAAAAATCTCGTGAAAGAAGGGATAACGTTCGAGATCGAGTAGGAGATGTGGAGAACGGTCTAAATCACATGGGTGATGTCACGACCGTAACGACGAGGAAATAAATCATGTATAAAACCAAAATGCACGTCATTTTCTATTTTTGTATTGGTCTCCTTTGTGACTGAAATTGGGCACAATGTGTGTTCATTTCCAGACAACGTTACATATTGAAAAATGCCAAAGAAGACGTGGTCACATGAGATAACGTAAGATATATAGTAGAAAAGACGTAACAACGTAGAATTTCGGCGACAAACACTTGAAGATGTAACGTGGTACACGTATACATACACCTTAACATGTAGACCCAACACGTTGTAGGCTCCGTAGCAAAGGAGAGAAGGACAAGTAATAAGATAGAAATTTAACTCAATTTTTTAGATTTTAAGAGAAGACCTTTATTCCTCATTCTCCAGCCATGCATGATTTCTCATCACAGCTGTGATGTCATCCACGTTTCTAACGTGATCGTGATCCTCTTGAAGGTTATTTATGGATTGCACATACGTTCTTCATTTAATAATCTTTTTCCTTGCCTTATCGTGATGTCATTTCGCACACGGCTCGGTTATTTGTATACAGCTACCATGCGTGTGTCAGCGCCCTGTTACAAAAGGACGTTGGAGATATCCTGTAAGAACCGTAATATATTTAGGGTGTGTTGGTGTTCAAAATATAATTTAATTAATCTGACACTTGAACTGGACAAATACAACGATATAGTTCAGATAAGAATTGGTATCTTGTTAATACTTGCAGGTGCAAGACAGACTTTTTCCAATCACTAGCTCTACCCATTAGCTGCAACGCCAACAAAGATATATAACTGTCTTATATAAAATTAACTGGCGTCGCCAGATATCTATCGTTTTGCAACGTTCGTACCTAAATTACTTGAAATCAACATTTTTAAATAATAACTATTTAATTCAACAATTTCCTGCAAACACTTAGTCAGATAAATATATAGACGGTAAAAACTTAATATGTTGCGTGCTCTTTTCAACTACTTGCTAAAATAATATATACACCTTACAAATTTTTTAGTAATTCTCAAAATAAACACAGACGAATTTATCAACAGAAGTTTTATTTACAATATAGCGTTTTGCTCAAGGGCAAAGAGAGACGTTAGTTATAGAGGTTGGTTGGTGTGTGACATGACGACGGAGAGATGTCAATCACACTCGCCGCCGTAAGCCTTCTCTCTTCTCTCTCTCTTCTGTTTGTTATCTCTTATATAGACATCAAATGAATTCTTGGGAATGTTCTTTTCTATTTTACATTGCGCAATTGATATTCCAGAACAGGAATGTGAACATTTCTTTTAGTGATAATTACAATTCCGTTCATTTTTATGGGACACAAGAATGTAGATCAAAATCCGTTTGGAATGTACCTGTGTGCAAACCTCTGCTTCATCGAAATATTGCTCAAGAAAATCAAGAAGATCAAAAGCGACTAAGATATTTAACCAATCAGTCAGTCAACCAAACGTTTTCTTTCGCTTTTGTTATTTTCGTTTCTTCCTGTTCCTAAGAATTCAATGATCCGGTTAATTTTAGCGCGATATCTACTTTGGTATTTAACAATTTTGATACGTTATTGTTAATGTAGACGAAACTATCGCACATATAGACAAAAATGGCAGAGAGGATTACAGATGTATAAATTAATATTTTATTGGCTTTCTCAAAAATAGTAATGCTAATTTGGCTTTCTCATGGTAATCACAGGATCACTTGTCGCGATTTTATCGGGAGTCTTTCAAAATGTTAAGTTGATTATTGACATATATAACAGTATCTTTATTTTATAGTAATAGTTCGACGATAAAAATATTTTTTAATTTATCTATTTAGAAAAATATGCATCGAAATTTCGGAACTACCTATAGAGGTTATTGGAAATTTATCTCGTGATAATTTTTGGTTAAGGACTATAGTGTGTATGTTTATTTTTATATTATATATATATATATATATATATATATATATATATATATATATAGTGGAAATGGTAATTAATAAAAACTGAAGAGAGTGCTCAATACTGTTGTAGAGCAAATATGCGTTTTATTTTTTATTACCGTATCTTTCTGTTAAGTTACATTTTTGTTTCACCTACCCGGCCGTTTTTTTCCTCTGTAGCTTCCTCAGACTTTTACAGAAAAACCTTCTGTAAAAGTCTGAGGAAGCTACAGGCGGCCAAAAAACGGCCGGGTAGCTGAAACAATAATGTAACTTAACAGAAAGATACGGTAATAAAAAATAAAACGTCTATATATATATATATATATATATATATATATATATATATATATATATATATATATACCTTTTATTTTTTATTACCGTATCTTTCTGTTAAATTACATTATTGTTTCAGCTACCCGGCCGTTTTTTGGCCGTCTGTAGCTTCCTCAGACTTTATTTATATATATATATATATATATATATATATATATATATACTTGTTTATTGTTATATAAACATGCTCACATCCCGCTGCTACAAATAGCCACTTGTTTCAATCAAACAACAGATATCATCAGGCAGCGACTTGACTATTCAAAAGTTCAATTCATTTATTCATTGAACTTTTGAATAGTCAAGTCGCTGCCTGATGATATCTGTTGTTTGATTGAAACAAGTGGCTATTTGTAGCAGCGGGATGTGAGCATGTTTATATAACAATAAACAAGTATTATCAGCTCTTTTTATTGAGCACTATCTCACAACCTCGTTGAATTCATTAGTCAATTACTTTTGAATATAAAAAAAAACCCGAGTATATATATATATATATATATATATATATATATATATATATATATATATATTATATTAAACTTCAAAACAGTTTAATAATATATTAAGGGCAGTTTTTTGTGTCGATATAAATGTTAGAAACGACGCAATATACAATATACGCCAACAAATCTAGTATTCCCTCTCATAGAATATTTTGTAATATTCATTCGTTTTAAGATCAACAGAAATGAATTTATTAAGGAGAGGAAGGATATTTGGAATGAATTTTCTCCATCGACATTTTGCGTTAAATGGCACTTCAAAAAAATGAGAGATGAGAGAAGATATGCATAGAGATAGGTTAGAGTCAAGGAGTAAAATTTTAAATGTGGTAACGTACACTTTAATTGTTCTATTTTCCATGTTCTGGACAACGCCAAGTAGATGTTAAATGTCAGTAATATGAATTAGATGTTAAAACTCAGTAATATAAATTAGCCTTAAGGTAAACATCGTTCACACAAACGTGTTAGATTTTTTTTTAAAAATCCAGAAAATGTAATCACTCATATTCTTTATAATCTAAGAATAGAAAAATACTACAACATATTATTTCTAACTATTATATAAAAACTATATCTATTAAATTATCATATACGAAATGATTTATGATTCATATGTGTGTATAAGGACCGTCTTCATTTTTAAACATGAATCAAAAATAAAAAAGACTAAATGGGCAAACTAACTGGTTCCAAACTTCGCTCAAGGTTAGGATTACGATTGAGTAAACTACATGACTGAAAATTATATAAAAAATGACGGGGCTGAATAAAACAGAAACTACATTAAATATGAAATAATTGTCTCTTTGCTTACAAATAGAAGGCCGAAATAAGCTGATTTAAATAGGGGTACTTACTGAAAAAGAAGAATAAGTTAACACTAAAATTAGTGACACAAGAAGATTATGTATAAGATGTTCAGCGATGGATGACTCGTATTTATTATTCAGAACATAGGATGATAAATAACTTTTCTGGTGAATTTTATTTGCTCTCTTAATCGTACCCCTAATACTTGTTAAGTTCTGTTTAGCCAAGATATAAAATAATTAGCTAGTTCTTCGGTTATTTTTTAAATTCATCATGTTTTAAAATAGATACGATCTTTAGAAAATTTTACAACGGATTCAACAATAATTGAAGAATTTAACAAATTGTAAAACTCGACAAACAATTCGTTACAATGTTATTACGCTGATACATAATTATTGCATTATTGTAGTTTCATATTTAATAAATGATGGTAAATTTCTACGCTCTTTTTCTACCTGGAACAACGCTGAATGTTGTATTAGATCGACTAGGAACACAGATCAAACGATATATTTATTATAAAACCCACTTAATAAACAAACCAGTATATTAAGTAAAATAGGAAAGATCTTGGAAAGATCATGATTAAGTACTTTTATATGGTATTCTTTTACTCATGTTGAGCCTTAACAAGGCGAAATAAGAAACTATTAGACTAGAAAGTTTCGAATGGTGTGATTTTGTTGCTAAGCAGGTTTGTCGGGGATATGCACGTCGAGGGGGCAGAAGTGCAACGAGTTCATCTGAGCACATTCCATTAAAATATTTGTAAAGCCATCACAGAGATGCAACATTGCGGCGATGGGACAGGGATAGGAGCTTAGTTGACAAAGTGGGATCTATAAGATTGAAGACTGTTTTGGAATTTATCTAAGCGGGAGAGACTAATAATAGATGCAGCGGCCAGTATGTGGCAACAATACCCCATGCATCAGAATGGTGACTTTGTAGAGGTACAGGATACACTCAAGTGTGATTGGTTTCTAGCACGGTCAAGGGAACCCACCTTTTTGCAGCAGCCTTCACAATATCCTCAATGTATTTGTTCAAGTTCATTGTATCGTGAATGATGTGAATCATAATTGATTTAGTTGAAATTTCAAATTAATACATGTCATTTTTAAACTAATAGATCTATAACCCTTTTTATTTGATAATATGATTATATATCTTACTACGTTTAGGAACATCTAGATGATCCATTATATTTTTCTATAAGATGCTTTGCTGCCTTTAGACGTTTTATTTTTTTGTTTTGTTTAGATCAGTGTAGTAGTCTAGGTGCCCGGCGTTGCTCGGGTGTTTGGAGGTGTGTGTTGAGCAAAAAAAAAAAAAAGAAAAAGAAAAGAAAAATGGTAGTAGGCAGGCAGACTCGAACCCTTTCCGCGAAGTAGGAGAATAGCATGAAAAAAAACGAAACTTCTTAGCTGTTGCGTCCATCACCAAACCGGAAGTGGCGAAGGTTTAAATTAAGGCTAGTCAATCGAAAAGAGGCGATGACTTTCGCAAATATCGGCGCAAAAAAGCGACCCCTCCCTGTAGAAAAGTGCCCAGTAAGAGTATTGGATTGTGTAGTGGACTTTCGGTCAGCGTTCAAGTTGTGGATAACTTGGCAAAGGATAAAATTACCTCTCATGAAAGAGGAGAACTATTTATGGCACACATGGCACAGTCTATTCTTTGGATTATGATTGGCTGAATCACCTGATTGGATATGCTTGTACATAAATACAAGCCCTCCGTCAAGCTCAATCTGGTGTCAGTCTTATGCATAAGCTGGACCCTTGGTAAGTGTTGCTGCTATTATTATTATTATTGTTGTTGTTGTGTGTTCTTGACTACTACAGTTCTTTTGATTATTCTACATGTCTTATTTTTGTCTTTTTGGATACGTCAATAAAGAAATTAATGTATTTAGCCAATTGTCCGATATTTGTCATCCGAATGGTCGAGCTTACAAACGGTTTTGTGAAAATCCGTCGTCTCTGTGAAACTCTTAGGCAGACATACATGCATACATTTTAACAGACAAGTAAGATTTATATTATAGAAAGTGCCGATTTTATTGTCGCAGTGAGGATTAAAAAGCCATCGAAACTATTTCGGTTGAAAACTGAAGGGTTCGTACTTTCACCAAATCCAAAAACAATTAGACTTTAGTAGAAATTTGGGGTAAATAATTCTTACGCAAATAATTTTTGCGTAAATAATTCTTACGTAAATAATTCTTACGTAAACACTAGGGCAGTTATAAACTTAATGTTATTTAATTTAGTGAAACTCCATTTTGCAAAAAAAATTCGCTTCTGATTGCGACACAAAAAAATTGTTCTCACAGAAAAGGTGTTGTTAGTATTTTTCTAATCTATTATATTCACTACAAGTGCTCGACTGAGCTTCAAACTATGGCTCCTCTCTGTAAAACATCTACAACTAAAATTGCTGAGCTATAACCACTGTAAATAGTTTCTCTTTCTTCCTCTACTTAAAACTGAATCAAAATTAATGAGCAAAGTTTATTTCCCAGAACGGCCAGTCTATGGGACACGATACTTCCTACAACATAGTAATTTTTACGCCTAATTGTAAAGAAATATCGTTCAGCCGCCCTTGAAATAATTGCATTCTTCTCAACCAGCACCATCTTTACTATAATCATTACGAATAATAGCGATGTAATCCATTTCAAACCCATTTATCGCGTATCCTCGAGTGACATTTAGGCTTCGATGACTGGTCACTAATAAGGAGGTTTACCAGTACATATCACTCACTGGTCGAGTATAGAACAAATAAACGTTAACAGATAAATATTAGAACAGATACGACATTTTGATTCGGAGTCATAATAGTTTCAATTATCATATATACAATCTCTGATCATTTTGGTCGTCTATATATTTTAAAAAGTATTTTTGCGCTGAGGACAAGTTCGGTTTTGTAAGAACAATTTATTCTCTAGTTTTACGTTACTAAAAAATTTCTAAATTTAGAAAACCTACAAAAGCTCACATTTGTTCATTGAACAACTGAGGTGGGAAATAATGAGGAATGAGAAAGAAAAAAACGCGCCAACTTTGACTACCGTTTTTGACTTGAAAAGAAAATGGCCGCCGACGCCATTCAGTTTTCAATCTGCAGAAAAAGACGATTGGAGTCGCTAACGCATTCTTTTTTGTTTTCGTTTTAGTTTCCACATTTTTTCTTCCTACAAAATAAAAAAAATGTTCCCACTTTTTCTGCTTTATTTTTATTTTTGTCTTTTTGGATACGTCAATAATATCAATAAAAAAGCTGGTAAAAACAGATTTTTTCTATCCCACCTTCAAACATAATAACGAGCAAATACCCTCAAAGAATTCCCCTTTAAAATTAGTTTATATCCGTACAAAAGGTAGTGACGAAAAAGAAAAAAAAAACTAAACGCAATTTTACTTTTAAGAGCGTATGAAAATAAAGAAAATCAGGCCTTTTTATTTTGTATTTACCTAAGTGTTCGAACATATTGTAAAAATAGACTAAATTCACACACTCAATTCAACAATAGCATATGAAATATTGAGACAATAATGACGTAGTGCTCACGTTTATTGCCCTCAATAGTAAAACATCTATATGATAATACTTAGTCTTACGAGCTTCCATGTTCGGCAACGCATGAAATTTCATTCGTTTTTTATCTGAAGAGAGGTCCAGTTTCTTCCCGTTGCAATCAAATATCACTCGATTTTCTGGACCCAAATATTTTTTGTCTTTTCCTTCTTTTACCACCAGGGATCCATTAGAGCACTTGGTTTGTAATTCTCTCTTGGGTTAATATTAAGGTATAGTTTGCAGATTATTGACGATACTACATGTGGCAAGAGCGGTCTTTGATTTGTTGGTTAGTAAACTGATCATTCAATTTAATCACTTAAATCTTTCAACCGCGATTGAAATCCAACGCATCTAGTTTCTCCTCTTGGCTTATTTTGAGATACTTAGTTTCACTTCCATATATCGGTATGGATTATATCGTAGAAATCCGAAATTCTATTGTTAGCAGTAATTACCACAAGTAATTTGCTAACACCTTTAGTGAAAGTAATTTTTGTGGAACGAACTGGATTTGAACTTGTAACAATCAGGTCGTCAGTCGGTGTCGTTGAGCTACCGTCACCTCCCAACATTGGATTCCAGGGTGATTCTCAGCAAACATCTACTTTGAAACTTGGTCGTTCATATAGATATCCACCATAGTGCTTGTGAGTGTTGAAAACTCCCAGCCTAACTCGATTGTCGCTCGTTAACCCAGAAGAGCGACCTAGCTATGTCACTTCCTGTTCCCCATATTTCTTCCACTTTTGCGCTGGACCTTCGAGCAGTCAAGATGTAACAAACACTGGTCCGGTGGCAATGGGCCACCACAATGTTCCTGGCTACCGTCAGCCTCTAGCAATTAACGTTACTCATCTTTCAATGAACTCTCATTCTTTCTATCGCTTCTTCATGTATATTTATGTAAATAAATTGCTTTCCTTTCGCTGATATATAACGGTATGTTTTCGTCCTCATTATACGACCTTTTGTCTTTTCAATTCCTCTACCATTAAATACATACGCCATTATACACATGGGACGGGGTCGTCTATCACACAGCAGACCGTCCTTTCCCCAACATGCTTATTTGGCGACAGGGAATTTTGTTCTCCTGATAACATTTGCAGATAGTTTCAATCGACGATTATTTTAATCCTTATATCCGTCCTGGTTGTTATTCCCCACCAGCTAGCTTCATTGAAATAAAGATGGTCTCCTTTTCGCCAATCATGGTGTGCTTTTTTGTCAAGTACATATCCATGACAAGTGCGCCTACTCTTGACAAATGACATATTCGGTAGGCCTGGCCTAAACATTTAAAATAACATTGCCGATCAATAACAATACCAGAAAACATTAACAAGGAACATAATTAAATAAAGAAATAAGCACTATAAAAGAGTCTGAGTTTATATTAGTGTTGTGAAGATTAATCGGAATTGGCATTTGGAAAATCAGAATCTATAAGAGTATCGGAATTGATATCAGAATCTGAAAAAATGTATCTATTTTTCGATGCAAAAACGATTATTTTAATTGTATTTTTGTTATTTTAGAAAACTTTATTTTTGAATTGCGGCTATTAATGATGAAATAATAAAAATTTATTAAATATACATTTATTAACTCTTATCCCCGAATGGCTTTCTTAGCTTGGTAAGTTATGAATTCCTTAAAAAAAACTACCAGTATATGCAATTTGTTGTCAAAAGTGTTTTCCTTGCATATGCAGCAATATATGCACATTATATGTTGTTTTATGGTTATCCAAAAATCAAAAAACGAATATAACAATTCTTTAAGTAAACATTTAGGGATTTCAAAAATAATCAGCATTGGTAATTGTATCGGTATCGAGAATTCAGAATACAATCAGTAATTTTACCGGAATCGCGAAAAAACATCGTGATCGTCCTATGATTAGGGACTATATTTCAAAAGTCTTATAATGTGCGTTCGCCCTATACGAAGATGGGCTCACGTCGTTTGCTACAACAGAAAATGGTCCTCGATTGAAACAATAACAATGGAAATCCAAGATTATTGCAATAATGATTAAAAAAACAGATGGCACTAAAACTATGAGAAGATCTGCCATAATTCAGTCGGTAGAACATCACCACATTTTCCAGGTCTTGATTTCTTCAGTCAGGAATAATAATAATGCCCCACACCATGATAGAAATGTCTGACATTGCCGCTAGTGGGTGGATATAAATCCACGGAATATTGTCTCTCTTTGCTTGCCTATTCAAGGTAGAGTAACACAAGGATCATTCAAGATTAGAAGAAAATGAAAATTACTTCAGGGTTGAAGGATTTCTTCTTAACGGGCTGGGACAAAAATATTAAGTATAGTATCATAACCAATACTGCTCTTCAATTTGAGCCAAAAGTCAAAGATAATCTGTTTTCAAGAATAACGCCTAGAATTGTCATCTTATTCAAAAATTTATTTACCAAAGGCTTGCTTTCCTTTCAGTATCGAGATAAAATCAGTGCTCGTACGGGGCGTTTATAATGACGCACTGTCTGCGTAATCTCTAACTGAATTTGTCCTAACATGATACTAGTAAATAGGAGTTCAAAACGACTGGAATCAGAGTTGACATATTTATTTTAATAAGAAATCACCTCTTATCAAGGCCCGAAGGTCACTCGAGAATAAGGGTTAATGAATGTCGTTAGTTATTGGGACGATAACGTAGTAATCCTTAATAGTGGAAATTTGGTATAATTTGATTGTTTAAGGGGGCAGTTCAACACAAAAACTTGTTTGCGTTAGATTTGAAGACGACCATATTGAAGTCGGCTGGAAAGCAGTCCGGTGAAACAGAGTTCCACAGGTGGGTAATATAGGAAAAGAAGCTTTATTCATGGAATCCATGTCTACGTTTAGGCACAGATTAAAAAGTGGGGGAAATTATTGATATGGGTTTTAGCTAGACGAGTGGTTTTATTGATGATATTTGAGTGAGCTTCGTCTCGTCTAATAATAGATCTGCCAAGGCTTGGGAATGTAGTCTGTCCTACTATTCATCTATAGTTGGATATAATGCATATTGTTAACTACCTTTCTGAAAGTAAAAGTTGTCCACCTGTGGTGATTGAAATTGAACCCTGAACACTCAGTTCGGAGCCTGCAACCGTAACCTTTACATCCATCTAATTCCAACGAATGACGCTTTTTTAATTTTAAATATTTATGTTCTGGTTTCTAAATTTTTGAGATGGTGACTGAAAATTTATATTATTTGGGTTGTTATTATTTTATTATTTGGATTGTTATTATTTTATAGCGGTTTTGTCCATGTAATCCTCGACCTTCTTCTGGTGTATCTTATCAAACTCGGATATATTTCTGTCAAACTGTGGATCCGTACGAGATTTCGAAAAAAAATCCTTTATTTAAACATCGGTAATGTAACCTTCGACCTTCTTCAGGTGTATCTTGTCGAACTCTGGAAACTTTTTATCGATCTCGTTAATCTTTCTGTCGAACCCAGGAATCTGCATGGCATTTCAATTGGAACCATTTATTTAATCAACGCGGGTAGCCATCTTCCATGACCGGATATAAGTGCTAAGTATTCTTTGCTGTTGTATTTTAAATGTCGCCCGGAATGAGGATTGAACCTTCAACCTTCAGAAATGGATGTTCCGATCGAAATTTCGTGCAGACTCCCTAATTCGACAACATAAATCTGATGTAAGTCGGTGGTTACCTCGACAGAAATATTGGTAAAATTGAATTTATGATGGAAACAGTAGTCCGAAGAATTAAAATAATAACACCTTGCGTTCTTACATTTCTATTCAAGCTTACACGATCACTGTGCTTATGTGATTTCTATATTTAATTTAAAAAATAGTAACCGAGGCTACATAATGGTTATCCTATGATCTTTCTATCTCTTCCGCTTTACTATTTCCTTTCCGCACTTCGGATTATCGGAACCTTTACAAAAGACACTAATGATAATAATTGCGATGTTTGTGAGAGCTTGACGATTACGACAAGCGAAATAGTTTCGTTCACATTCATCTATGATGATGTCAAACGAACCTTTCAACCGCTTGGATAAGCACAAAGCTTTTCATCCGTAAAAAGAAGCAAATGAAAGATAAATGCAAAGATCCCTTCCCCCTCAAGTGTAATGCTTTTTGTATCAGCATCTAAGTGTACCGCCACACACCTTTCACCAACCGCGACCCCAGTACCTGTCGTGTATCTGAGATCAAACATCGATTTTCCTCCTGACCAATCACTTTGCTCATCTGGCCGAGCACGCCAGTGTTGATCATCTCTTCCATCTTAGTTAAGCGGGCGAAAGGGAACGAAGAAAAAATATACTGTAACCTCTCCCTTATTCTCTCGTATATTTTCTTTATTTCTTATGCACTTTCGACGTCTATTTGTTCACTATCGCTCGCTTTTTTATTTCTGCCTACACCAAACCCTCCTTTTCTCATTGCCTCTTTTGTTTCACTTGTTCTTATTTCAATTGCTCTCGTATTATTATTTACTCTTTTCCTTCCCTCTCCTTATTTTCTCCCTCTCTTTATTTCCCCTCTCCTTATTTTATCCCTCTCTTTATTTCCCTTCCCTTTATCTCCCATCTTTTATTTTCTCTCTCTTTCTGTCTTCTCTATTTCCCTACCCTCTCTATCTCCCCTCCCTCCACATTTTCCTTTGTTATTCTATCTTTTACCTTTTAATATCCCCCTCTTTCTTTTCCTTCTCTTTTCCTGCCTTGTCTCTATATTTTCTCCTGTTGCTCTTTCCCCTACCCCCCTTTTTTAATATTCCGCCGTTCTTTTCTCTCTCGTCGTATGTTGTCTTCCTCATATCTTTTCTTTTTAGTTTAGTATTTTTCTTTTTTCTTGTCCCTTTCCCTTATTCTTTTTTATTGTTCTTTTCTTTGTTTTTCTCTTCTTATTCATATTTCCTTTCTTTTTCTTTCTTTTATCTATGACTCCTTTTCTTCCACTTTCGCCCCCAACAACTTTCTTTTTGCTCTCTCACACATTCTAATTCTCCTCCATCTATAATCCTTCATCTTCATCTCATTCTTCAACTCCCATTTCCTCATGTTCTTTAGTGTATCCTCTTTCCTTGTCGATGACCTTCTGCTTCGCCGTATAGTACACTTTAACGATTGGTGCACATGACAGATCGTTCTTTATGCAAGAGCATTGCATCAGTCTTAGGAGAGAACGTGTGATTCGCTGGAAGGGAGGTTGATTCACCTCATGGGCACCCCAAGAGCTATGCAATTGAGATGGATTTCTTAGTAGATGTTCAAGAAAACAACCGAGAAATCAGATAAGATATCTAAGTAAGTATATATATATATATATATATATATATATATATATATGTGTGTGTGTGTGCGTGTGTGTTTGTGTTTATGTGTGTGATAGATGAAATTTGAGAATAATAATAAAAATATATATTATTGGCTCAGATGAAGCTTTCACACAAGTCAACAACCGATCTGATTGGAAACCTGTGGTGTTCTCTGGAGGCTGAGTGACAACAAGTCTCCCCAGATGTCCAGCTCTCTCAACCTCCTTCGATAGCATTTACAAATAAATTTGCGTCATCGCAACAGCCATTTACCATTGATTTCTCGCTGGCAGTGGCCATTGATTTATACTGGAATGTGAGTGGCACTAAGCCTCCCCAAGCTCCCAATTCTCTTCTCGCTTGTCCAGCGGAGGTCTGGTTAGCGCTCTCTCCTCGGTCTTTCCATCCTCCTTGACCCTTCTCGGAGTTTTGGTATCACTTGTTCTATTGGGGGAACGGTGATGAGACAATAGGAGGGGATGCGTGATGGGGGTGTAGAACATGTAGATATGCAGCTTCGGTGTTCTTCATTCCCTGTAACGCTTCTTCGTTATATTGTATTCTTTTATTATTCTCCGAATTCAAGTGTTTTCCTTAATATTTCAGTATTATTATTATTATTATTATTATTATTATTATTATTATCATCATCATCATCCTCAAATTGCATCTATCGCATACGTAAACATTTCAAGTCGAAAATGTTGGAAGGGCCATATTCAAATAGATCTTAACTTTCAGCATACTCTCGTTCCGCCAGCAATTACCGGCTAGAAGTCTTGACTAATTTGCAATTGTATTCTTAGTAACCCCCGAATAGAGGATTGAACCATCAACATCGAGAATAGTATCACTTAGAAATAAATTTGTATTTAATACTTTCTCGGTAACACTACACAGCGGTACAGATTCCCAAAATCTGCAAAATATTCCTGAAAAGTGTTGGAGTTACGTCGATCGAAACGTTGTGAGAATTACACTCTAGCTGAGAATAATAGTCTGAATAATTCAAATAAGACAAAATTATTTGGGAAAATGGATAACAAACTAAATATACAAGAGAAACCCGTATACAATCGTCCCCCTCGTCAAACATTCACGAGAAACACTCGTTTGGCTGAAAACACTATCAATAATTTCTCCCACTCTTTATCTGTGCCTAAACCTAAACGTAGATTCCACGAACAAATCTTCTTTCTTAGAACTGCCCACCTGTAGAATCTTCCTTTACCTGCTTTCCAGGTGACTACAATAAGGCCGTCTTCAAGTCCAATGTGAACAAGTTCTTGATGAGCCGTTCCCCTTAAGTAATCCAATTTACTAAATTTGCACTTCTAACGATTACTATAATATTGTCGATTTGACCACTGTGCGCTCTCTAACTCTGATCCTCGGCTAGCCTCCGGGCCTTGAGAAGTGGTGATTCCTTTACAAAAAAAATGTATATTAGCTAGTTAGAAGAATTTATACATGTGACATAATTGCGCGTTTTTTTGTGCTTATCTAATAGCGTTATATAGTAATAGTCGCATAGATAGAAAAGTTTAGGGATCATGCGGGTGATATGATTACACCGGGCGGAAGTTATGCAAATCATGTGAATCTCTGATAAATGCTCTTAGCCGGCATGACTTTACAACGAAAAGGCGTATTTTTGTGTGCTGTCTCCAAAGATATGGATAAGGGACAAAGAGTGCTGTATTATTGAGAAAATATTTCTGGATCAAATAGAGAATACCCCTAATTTCATTTGATATCTCGATATCATCTACATTTCAGAATATGGTTGATATGCCGTAAAACAAGTAAATAGAATAAATTATCCACATTTCGTTTCAAAACAATCTTAATAGAAACATTAAGTTTCTGCTTAATTATATTATTAGCGAACGTTGCTTTCATTGTGATTATTTAAGTGCACTAATTCTGAGCCTATCTTCGCTTTAATAGAAGAAAAAAAAAACAATGTCCTTTGATGATGGTTTCGTGTCCTTTTATTTTTCTTTCATGATTTTCTTTTGTTTTCCTTAATTATATCTTTGTTTTATTGTTTTCTTTCCTCCGGAGAAATGGTCGTCGATGCAGGTTAGGGACAACCGAACGAAACTTGATTTCCCAGAATGACACACAAAATCGGCAGCTTCTTCCACAATTGTATCAGATTATCCTATGAAAGACATTCGATTGTATTAGAAAAAAAATGTCTCATCTCGATAAAAGGCAAACTTTTCATATTAAGTGGAAACTCCTGTCGCTTGTGGGGATAAAAACAAGAAAATAATTAAGACTCAACGAACACAATTCTAATTGTTGTTGTTGTTGTTATTATTATTATTATTATTATTATTATTATTATTATTATCATCATCATTATTATTATCATCATCATCATCATTATTACTGTGTCTTTCGAGCTTTATTTTTACAAAGCCAAAGGATTCTATTTGTATTCCATGTCCCGACCTCTTTTCTCTGAAAGATTAAATATGGCGTCTTTGATTTAAGAATTTATACAGTAAATAGCTAAAATATCACTATTCGAGTGTTATAATTTCGTAGTATCGTTATATATGAGTGAGTTACTGTCCAGTTTGTACTAATATAAAGAATAAAAAGTTAATTTACTTAATTGTTTTTTTTTAATGGAAGGGAGAATAATATTTTAGATAAATAAAAAACATAGGAAATACAACAGACTTGTTGTTCACTTTTTGGCTTTGTGAATCTAGCTATACTTTATTTCTAACGAGGATTCGTTTATTCATTTAACGTGTAAGATAAAATTTGCAATAAGTTATGTTTCGCATCATACTTTTCTATACGTTATTTGTTTGTGTACATATTTTTTTTGTAAACAAGATGGTTTACATAAAAGACAATTTTGCGTGTAATACTGAAACCCATTTCGCCGTAAAAAAATTTTCTGATTGAAATGCAATTAAATTACCGAAAAGTATTATTAAAGAGACCCAACTGGCGCAGCAAAGCTTTTATTTTATACTAACACTACTCACTAACCGGCGTTGCCCGGTTGAAGCGTGCCTTCCACCTCGAAAAAAAATTCAAGTACCGTTGTTGTTGCGGCCGCCCAATCCACAATCTCTTCAAGTTACAAACGGCTTTGGACATAGACACTCCCAGTTCCTCATGGTAAGAACGGCTATCGAAATGGATACTCCCAACCTTCCTCTCAAAAACGGGTGTAGAAAGGTGGCGTAGTAAAGACACTGAGCAAGCTTCAGCCGTAAAAAAATTAAAAACTAAAAGAAAAGTAGCAGCGAGGGCAAAAATAAAAAAACAGACGCAGTAGGCAGCACGTGTGGAGAGAGGTGAACATAAGTAGTAGTAAGGCAGGCAGGCTCGAACCTATAAAGCGAAGGACTAAAAGTAGGGAAAACCATTCATTTAGCTGTCTAGAGAGAGAGAGAGAGAGAGAGAGAGAGAGAGAGATTTGGAGTCGGGGTCTGTCTGAGAGTAATCTTTGACGGACTAAATTCGTTGTGTTTTCAATAAAGAAAAATAATAAATTCTGTATCGGACAGTTTTAAATATGGAAATCCTCTCCTAAAAAAAAACGAAACTGTAGCTCATTATTTTGGTGTTGGTACGTAGCTTTTAATGCTCCTTAGTTAATCCAGTCTGCAACTTAAATAACCATTGTTCCGTAAGTAACGCACTGACAATTACCGTTTAACATTGAAAAAAATTCTGTTTACATTTGGAGGGAGGGGTGCAGCGAGCATAATAAAAAAGAAAAACAATTTAAGTGATGGTAATGTTGACTGGTGCTCTCTCTATCTATCTATCTCTTTCTCTCTGTAATCACATTTAGAGAGAGAGAGAGAGAGAGAGAGAGAGAGAGAGAGAAAGAAAGATATATAGATAGGAGGGGGAAGAGAGAAGCAGTTAACTCCGGGCGGCTAAGTAATGGTTTTATTTAATGTAATTTAATGTAAAACGGTGGTATCGTTATGTTAAAATAATTTATATTTATTATGTTACATATTCAATGGTGAAATTATGAATATACACATTAAACAGGTAGAGTTATAAGTAAAGTCATCATTATTAAATATCAAATTACATTTTTTTCATTTGTGAAATTATAATTCTTATGACATGTCTTAACAACAATTATATCAAGTAACATCGACAGAATTTTTTAAATGAAAGTCGAAATCATAGAAAGAGGGATGATGGTCTCTGTCTGAAAACAAAACATATTTGGGCTTTATATGATACTAGCATTTCAGCTCGGCGTTGCCCGGGTGTTTGGATGTGTATGTTGAGCCAAAAAAAAAGTGGTAGTAGGAACGCAGGCCCAAACCCGTACCGCAAAGGAGGAAAAGAACGGGGTAAAACCTAACGTTTATGCTGTTACGACCACCGCCAAACCGGAACCGATATTTTTTTAAAATTAAGGTTAGACAATCTAAAGGAGAGGATAACTTTCAAAAATATCGGCGAAAAAAGTGACCCCCCCCTGTAGAAAAGTGCCTAGTTGAAGGGGAAGATATTAATGTTTTTAGGCAATGTTTCGATATTTGTCGTATGAAAGGTCGAACTTTAAAAAGATACTGATCTTGGTAAAATCCGTTGCCTCTATTAAAAGTTTAAGACAGACATGCAAACAGACATACATACATACATTTATATATTGGTAACTAAAAATTTTCGACCCAAACTAATGAAAAAGCTTTCTCTATCTCTGAATACCCTTTATGTAAAATTTCAAATATTTAGACCAGAAATTGTCTGAGTGATTTGGAAGAGACCGCTGAGGTCATTTTTTTTCTAAACTTTGACCCCTACTATGACCCCTTAAAATTTATTATTTTGGGCTCAAATGAAGTTATTAAGTTAGATCTATGTCCAAGGAACCTATATCTAAAATTTCAAGTGCGTAAACCCAAAATTGTCGGAGGAGTTTGGTAGAGTTCTCAAAGGTCAAATCGTTGAACTTTGACCCCTTAATCTCCAAATTTCTAGCCAAAAACCGATTACATCGATTTTCTCAAATCTCAGTACCCTGTATATCAAATTTCGAGTCTAAAGACTAAAAATTGACAGAGTTATTGCGTACACAGACACACACAGAGACAGACACGTTCACTTTTATATATGTATATATAGATAGATTAATTTGTTTCACGAACCATTTCAGGGTAAAAATGTAGCTAAATTATTCGACAAATGAAATATCCTTTTGTAGCACCATGAGCAGTTTTTCAATTCCACTAGATTTTCTGCATGGCAGCTAATCATGTAGGCAGCTAGAGTCGTGTTTTTTTTGTTTTTGTTTTTTTTTGATGACGTGTAGTAGTATTTCCTTCTTTTTTTTTTTTTGTCGTCGTGGTTTTCTATTTAACAACCGTACTAATAATGGTTCTTAAAATCACTGTTGCGTAAGAATGTTTTGGGGGCTTATTTATTAGTATACAGCATTTGTATCACGTAGTTGTAACGTTAATTTTTTACTTCTACAGGAATGTTCCATTTCATTGCTTAAACACACTTACAGGGAAAATCTCGTTTTTAACCTGATTTTTCCACACCCAAGTCTAAAATAGCAACACTTAGTGAGAACTTTACAATTTCATGTTTGGAGAGGTAATTGTAAGCATTTTTTTTGTAACAAAAATATACCCGTCCTAGGGCGAGTATTAAAAATATTCAGCTTTAATTTTAAATGCTTGTTTTTTTTGTTGGAAGCGTATATTACTGTTTCACTAAGATCCTGTGCTGTGGTTAATTTTACAAAACAATGTGCCTCAGTTACTTATGCTCTTTCCAAGAATATATGTTTTATAATTAATTCAAATATTAAGAATTTTACCAAATCTCACCATGCTATGGCCGCCCACACGCACGGACCAATCATTTTCAAAATTTGTTACGTGAAAATTTGAGTGGATGCACTTTTTATATAGTAAAAAAAACACACTTATCTCAGCTGAAGAATATATATTGTAAACTTCATAATAGCTAAAAAAAAATCAAAAATTAAAACAATATGACAATATAGTTCTGATAGACATCTGAATTATAAAATATAAATGAAGTACGTACGAAAGAAGTAAGAAAAGAGTAAGAAAAAAAAGAAGACAAATAAGACTTAAAATATAAATCAATTCAAATTCATGGACGATAATCAATCAGGAATTAGGTATACTCTAGGATAAAATGAAACGTAAGTAAATATTAAGTGCATTCGAATTTACATATATATAAAGCTGAATGTCTGTGTGTGTGTGTGTGTCTGGTCACGAAGAGACTCCTATATGGTTGATTATTATAGAAAACTGATCACATATGATAGAAGGTGTATCGAGACACAGGAATGGGTATTTTTGATCTGCCAGAACGGTGGTTCACTAAAATTGTGGGGTCTGCGTTCGCGCCTGGTCCACAAAGTATGGAAATAAAAAAAATTAAAATGAAACATAAAAAACGTTTACAAGTGTTTTAAATATAGATGTACATAATAATACTTTGATAAGTATGTTTTAACTTAAATAGGGATGGTATAATAAAATTGTGGAGTCTGCGTCCGCGCCTGGCCTTCATGGAATGGAAATAGGCACACACTTTAATAAAGACTTTTCATATCTATCTGCGTAAGTATACTTTGATAATTATGTTTCAGTTTGAAGAAATATTGTATAATAAAATTATGGGGTGTTCGTTCGCGCCTGACCTCCATAGAATGGAAATATGTCACAAAGTTTAACAAGGTTTTTAATATAGATCCACAGAATATTGTGATAAATATTTCAGTGTAAACAGGTATGGTATGAAAAATTATGTGGTTTATCAATTTTATTTTTACTTTCATCATATTTTGCTTTGGTTTTGATACCCCCAAATTCGAAGCTATCTCTTTACAACCCTTCCTTTTCATAACCTATCATACTTTCATAAATCAGAGTTCATTTTCTGTAGGCTGTTTTTGAACCCATTCAAACGGGTACTTTTGCTAGTGTATATATATATATATATATATATATATATATATATATATATATATATATAATCTGATCGGACTCATTGCCCGGATCAATGTTACTCTCGCTCTCTCCAGATTTTCCTGTTTTACATCAGTTCACAATACATTCATCACCAGCTCGTTCTTTCGGCTCTGACAGGGATCGGCAAACAATGGACCTCGCTCCCTGATGGTAGTACATATGGCAGGTCGGTTGCCATAAAGTTGCTGCTTCGTGGGTCTAATCTTGCAAACATATATTTAACACAGTTCGTAGCATATGGGTGTACGTGCCGTCAGGCTTTCTTTCCAACTTTTTTTGTGAGTGTCTATGTTGTAGCACCGTAAACAAGGATTGCTGTCTTTGTTTCCGGAGAAGAATTAGAAGATTCTTAAAAAGGAGACATATCCGGATGATAAAATGTTCAACATGCAAGTTGGTGCTTATATACAAAAGAAAAAAAACTCGACAATACAAAATATATAGTGCTAATGCAGTTAATCATCAGTTGAATAAGAGATGTACATCAATATATCTTTAATTGATTATTCAATTTTATTGAATTGATGACCAAATGCATACGCACTAGTATATATTTTTGTATCATCGATTTTCCTTTTTGTTACGCATATTTAACTTTAGAGAGAGAGAGAGAGAGAGAGAGAGAGAGAGGGATCAAGAGTGGGAGATTGAATGTTATACAAAAAATCTGTATAAATTATATCTTACATAAGAACATGCTTGATCGATTAATTTTACATAAAATCTGAGGGTCACCACGCCCGTGATCAGGTGCTTGTTCGACTACTGCAAAGTGATGTCTATGTGTTCGCACAAAGTGTTATGCCATAGTCCAGTGCCCCACTCAGATCATTTCAAAGATAATCCATTAAACTCAATTGAACTGTCAGAAGATATTTCGATAATAAAGCCAGGTTATTGATCCGACCTAAACCGATGAATCACGTACGTATATGTTGTGAACAGAATGTATAATGGCCGCCATTCTGTTATATTACATGATTCTCGTTCAAAATAAGAGATTAAGCTTTTATAAGTCCCCTCATTAACGGATAGAGTACTGACAGGTTGGTTGGACGAAATATTGGTTGATCTGAATGGTTAACTATCAGGTATAAAGGCTTTTTACGGTATATTTTATGATAGAAAATACAAACAAAAATAATCTTTAGTTTTCGGATTGAGATGTGCGTGAAAAATCATTATAATTCATTCAGCTAGTCATAAAATTTACTTGCCTTATTTTGACATCTAATTTACATAGTGTGTACATGCAAACCGCAAAAAAAACTTATTACTTTATGCTATTACTTTTAATATGTCTAATATGATAATGATACTTACACTGTTCAAAGACTGTTATATTTTTACTTATGAAAAACAATATTTGACGTAATATTTTTCGTATTCGGACTACTATTCTCATCTTGGGTGTTATTTTCCCAATGATTTGGCCTATGTAAGCTGATTTATATATATATATTTCTTGTCGAACTCGCGAATTTTTCTGTCAAATTCGAAAATCTTCGTTCACTTATATTCTTTTTTTACCATTTTTAATTTCTAATTCGACAGCTTCAGACATACTAATACACACATAACAGACTATTGTCATTTTCAAGCTTTTCAGCGTGAGGTAGCGGCATCAGATATTTTTTAAAAAATATGTGCAAAAGAACTTTGGAAATATAATGAAATGCATTGTTTTGGAGGAACCACGAATAAATGCATTCATTTGCACTTAAAAAAATGCAGAGTCGGATTTTTTTTCTTGTTTTATTCCCCCCTCCCCTTTTGCGATGGTACCAGACAGCGTATGGATCTGAGAGGTTTGAAACGTAATGACAGTTTATAAGTAACGGCCACGTTACAATTCAACGTACTTTCTTCCACATTTCCGATTTATCAAATATAAGAATAGCAGATTGACACGCAAAGAACACAAAACTGTCTTCTGGGTCAACTTTAACATAATAACTTACATCATTCAAACTAAAAAACTATCACTTTTTTTTACTCTTGTTTTTCTTTCAAATTTATTTCCTTGTCTGATCTATGTAACAACAGATACATTGATTTATTAACACGTTTCTATGCTTCATATCCAGTTTGCGATGTTTATAGAATATCGCTTTGATACGTAGTATTCGAATTAAAGGACTATCATAAATTACATTTACAAAGCACATCATAGATAGCGGCGGGATTTACAACATGGTTATGCATCAATAACTTCGATTATACAGCAGACTATTTTTTAAAAGACAAAGCATTTTATATATTTTGATTAATAACTAATTTCAACTTTATCAAATAAAACCAGTATCATTTAAGAATAAAGTTTCTTATTTTATCGAAATTTTAAATCCGAGACATATTTTAACATAGTACGGCGGGTTTATGCAAATGCTGAGCTGTGTACGAAGTGACGTCATTGTAAGAAAAAAAGGAAGAAACTATATAAAGAACGTGTGAACAGACCGACGTTCGAGAGAACAGAGGTTAGAGAGAAGGAGCACGAAACATATATATCAGCTAAGAAAATTGTACAAAAACTGTGTACCCATACGATATGGGAAATTAAACCTATAAGAAACATGCATTTCCTACTTTGGGAACTTTTTCCATTATGCTAATTTGAGCCACAGCAATGCATATATATATATATATATATATATATATATATATATATATATATATAAGGAGGTTTTTGTTTTCTATAACTTTTTTGCGCAAATATTACGCAAGTATAAATCATGTAGAATATCTGCATGAATATAATTACACGTAATAGTTTACTAAAGATAATCATCTCATCAGTAAACCGAATAAAGTAATATAGAATTAATTAAAATTAATGTATAAAATAGGCAAATTAGCTAGATCTTTCGCAGATGAATGCAATTCTACGACTCATCCCTATATATATATATATATATATATATAATGAACTCATTTCCCCCCCCTACGATTTTGACCTTAATCGGATTAAAAATCAAAATATCTAATGCAAATGTAATATGCACACACTGCAGCACAATCTGAGGTGTGTTACAGGCATATTACCTCTCAACTTCCTCGATAATCATAGATTCCTATATTTTTTCTGATGAGAGTCCACTGCCAAAATCGGTGAAAATCAATGGAAGCAGTAAAAACTTTTCTCTCTAAAAATTTCTCCTTCCCCCGCCACCACTTACACTGTCGCGGGATTGTTCAAAAGGGTACCTATGAAGGTTTCGATTTTCTGTACTTCGTAGTTGCTTAAAAACCTAGAATGAAATTTTACCTTGCTTTTCCGTTGTACGATTCCTATTGGGCGAAACGCGACATTCCCACAAACATTAAT
>NC_136483.1:181378742-181388742 GCF_053919585.1 Euprymna scolopes
GACACCCGACGTAGCCCGAGTTTAATTGAGAAGCAATGAATATTTCTCACCCTTATAATTTTATTATCGAAATCGGTACAATCATTCTTTTTCAATCAAATTGATTGATTTCCTGCTCTAGTTGAGGACACATCGCAGTGCATCGGGAAGAAGCTTCGCATGCTTCCACACAGTGACTTAGTTCATAATACATTGTATTCTACATTGAACTATAGAGAAGCTACTGTTGATTTTATAACATTATTTTCATATACAAAAGCATGAATTAAAAATTAAAATGCAAAATTCAAGTATCGTGGTTCAGTTGTGGTCTAAACAAAAACATTTGAACGCACTCCTGTCATATCAAAGACCATACTGTTGATTTTATATGTCTAGCTTCTCTGCTTGTGCTGTAATAAAGGCTTGAATTTGCGTTTAAAAGGAAAACGTCCAGCACTACGGTTCGGTTGTGCTTTAAACAGAAACATTCATTTCGGACGCACCCCTGTCATATCAAATAACCTACTGTTGACTTTACGTTACAGGCAGAAATGCCAGGTATATAAATAAAATTCTCAAGTGCACTTGTGATGTTAGGTGATATAAGGTGTTATCTTTGGTCAAAATCGTCTGTTCCTTCTTTTATCAGATTTTTTCGATTATTGACACTTTTCGACAACTTTCCAATACAAAACATATCTAAGAACGTTAATCGATTTGTGATACGAAACAGATACTGTCAAGAATTGTAAAAGTCAACTAAATTAAAAGAATAAATTGTAATATGGACTACGTCATTTTTTCATTAATAGCAGTTCAGTCCGGCTTTGCTCGGGCCCTATGTACTGTTCATAACTTTATCTCCATATGCATGCATATATATATATATATATATATATATATATATATATATATATATATATATATATATATATATATATATATATTAAAATTTGATTCATGTCTAGGTAACCTACATCTAAAATCTCAAGTGTTTAGATCCGAAATTGGTGGAGGAGTTTGGTAGATTCTGTAAAGGTCAACTCTTTCAACTTTGACCTCTTGGCAGCCAAATTTTCTCCCAAAAATTGATTAAAAAAGCTTGCTACATTAGGGCAGGTCGATTTGCAACTTTTTTCAGAAAATCAACATGGCACTGGTTATGATAGTTGGGATTTTATGTGATAAGAACATATACCAAAAATTAAATTCCCATCTTGAACAGAAAACTGAGCATTTAATTTTAAAAATCGTGTAGAAAAATGCATACAAGTCCTTCATTTTTATAGCATTTTTCACAACACTGACTTTGAAATTTCACTATTTTTATAAAAAACCCAATTAAAATTGATATATTTATATGAAATACATTGAAAGAAAAATAAATACAGGAATTATAAGTTTAATTATGAATCACAACTAGCAAAATATCTCAACTTTTACTGCATTGATTAAACAAAAATTGTAAAAAAAAGCTAATTAGCAACTAAGTCTTTAAAATTTCACAATTCAAAAAGATATGTGGACATGTATTACACAATATAACAACTTGATACAAGTTATAGAACCATGTATTTTAATTTTTTATAAACGCAATAATATAAACTGTTATAATAGAACTACATTGTTCTGTATACTTTCCTTTCAAGGAAAATGCAGGTCTAATTTGCTGGCACGATGACTTTGTAATAATGGGTCTATGTCTTGCTTCCTGCCCATATACAACTTTTTAAGAAAAATCAATCAAATTTGACCAGTGTGTGGCTGCAAAATTGATAGCAGTAATCTTTTCATTTTTTTTTAGTTGCTCACTATTTCTGGAAAAAGCAACACAAAAAATTATTTGAAAACACTTATTTTTTTTATATTTTTGCGATGTAATATGAATAAAACTAACTATTGTTTGGGTAAATTAAGAAAACTAATAAAATTTAATGGATAGATATTTATTTACCTAATGGACAAAATCGTTTGAATGCCCTCTTCTCTCAGATATAATTCATCTGAGTTTATCATCGATATTATATCTTCCGGGAGTAGTGCAAAAGCACTATATTTTGAACTATTTAAAACAGTAATTTGGATTTCAGTTAACTGTTTTGTTCTCTGAATCATATTAAAATATACTGTTGTTGGTTAAAAAAAAATTGCCGATTTTGATCTCAAACCAACTAACTGCATACACTTGGATCATAAATTTGACCATAATGTTTAATTTATCATAGTGTTTGAGGATAGACACCTCTAGTCCATAAACACATTAATCTTGTGGCTTATGTTAGCCATCTTACTTGATTCAAGGGCCCAATTTTCTAAGCTAACTTCTCCACAAGAAATGCCAACAGCATACTCAAAAAGTACCCTCTGGTCTTCACACTTAAATTATTTGTTTCTTCTGCTATCAGATAATGATGATCGGGAGGGACACTATTTTTTTTAGAATTCTACTTGAGACAAATCTTGATAATTATTGATACAAAGTTTCCCCAAAGGACTAGTAAATGTTGCTAGGTTTTTTGTTGTTCCATCAATTAATTTAAAAATTGCTGTAAATGGCAGTTCTTCTAGTGGAACCTGAAAATTGAAAAATTTGCATGTTTAATAATAGAGACAGATTACATAATAAATAGCAATATATTATTTTATTTTCAACAAAAAATGAACATAATTGCAGGTGAATCTATAGAATTAATTTTACCTTCTTGTTAGAAGGTCAAGTGCAGATTATGTGCCTTTTTGACAATTTTCTGTCTTGCACTTTACTGCAAAGTCATCGCTTCTCAAGACAGAAGGTTTACAGCTACTAGAAGATATATCAAACAGTCTGTCCTCCATTTTTTCACTTTGATTGCTGCAAGAGATTTCCTGTCAATCTCTTTGGCCCTCTTATAGCAAAATATATTGACCTTCTCTCATATAATGTTACCTTAACAAGGGCAATTGTGGATTGACTGCTTGCCGAATACTAATTATTTCCTTGGCAATTAACTTAGAAATCACACTATTTTTTAAGTGGGGATAACTGTTTTCGAGGAAATAACTAAACTGGGTGACTTGTTGTGAAGTGGGGGGTGCTGTTTCATCCAAATGACAAGGTGGACTAGCAAATTTTGTGGACCACGGGTTAAAACTGAACGTCGTGCTTTTACTGACATTCTAATCTGAAAAGTAAAATAAACAAATGGATTATAACTGAAGGAAACTGTATTAGTCTATCTTCCAGTTTCATACGTAAAAAAATAAGTGCTAGTTATAAGAAATAATGAAAAACTTTGTAAATTTGAATTAGATGTATTGAAGAAAGAGGACCAAACCAAATCAGAAGCATAATAGTGTTTAGTTTAGACATTTTTAGCAGATTTATCCTTCCATAATATGAATTTATTCAAAAATAGATTCATTCTTGCTGTAGCTGTGCCATTTTAAACGAGTGTTTAGAGTTTGAAAAACTAGTGCTTGTTCATCTGTTACTATGCTATTTTTAATAGTATTTTCAAGTTAAATTTAATTTTTATGAAATTTTTGTTTAAATTTTTAGGTAAAAGTACAGAATAGTTACAAGTACAACCTCCCTCTCATATTAAGCATGGCTTTCTAAATAACAAAGTTATTTTAGCACAATAACATAGATGCACACATAACGAAAAACCTTTATAGGAGTTTCCTTATTTACTTGTATTAATCTTTGTGTGTTATCTGATTTTAAAACAATAATTTTAGAAGAAAAAACACTGCTTAAAAACAATTACTCCCTAAAAATAAAAGAAATTAAAA
Source organism: Euprymna scolopes (assembly GCF_053919585.1). Classification (NCBI taxonomy): domain Eukaryota; kingdom Metazoa; phylum Mollusca; class Cephalopoda; order Sepiida; family Sepiolidae; genus Euprymna; species Euprymna scolopes. The sequence continues at coordinate 181,382,499 of NC_136483.1, forward strand.
TCTGACACTAATTTTCTGCAAAGTATTTTTATTAAGTAGAAAAACTTGAAATTTTACGTAGTTATGTTTCGTAAATAATGTGCAGAATAAAATTGTATGGACTATATTTTTGTTGTTGTTTTAATATAAAACTGGAGTATTACCGTATTTTGATAAAAATTTCAAATAAAATTTGATGTGAAATATTAGGCTGGTGCAAAAATAATGCTTTTGACGTTCATTTGAACGTCAAAAAATGACATTGTTTTTGTGTCAACCTAATAGAAAAACAAATTAAAAAATATAAAACAAATATGTTCAAATTCACTGCAGACACTTGAAATATAATAATATATATTTTAAACAAGTCTTTTTCGTTTTTCCTTTCGAGATAATCAAGCCTAAATCGTAATGTTTTCAAATTAAATAATAAACAAACATTAATTTTCAATATCAATAATAGCGTGTTTTGCGACGGTGAAATCTAAAATGTTTCCACCCAAAAAAAGTTCCTAAAATAAAAAAGCGAACTTTGGTTGTTATTATTTCAGAAACATAATTTTGCTTTTACACTTAATATTTATTTTATTAATTCATTATCCTCACTCATTTTATTTAAAAATTATTCTATATAATGATTCTATTTTCTTAACAGTACGGATTGTTTTGACGATGGGACTTTCTTGATAATTCACCGAAAAACTTTTAATTTTTCAACTTTTAAAGTCATTTCCTCAAGCAAAGATAACGATTTTGAGAAAAATATTTCGTGTAGGTCTTTTCTATGTCAAACCACAACTATCATCACCATTGCCTCACCGGGGTTCCAAAATCGACCTGCCCTATTGCTACATGTCTGGTTACTCTTTATGTAAACTTTCAAATGTTTTGACCCAAAATTGGTTAAATAGTTTGCTAGAAACCGCAAAGATAAAATCTTTTGAACTTTGACCCTTTGGCGGCCAAATTTTCGGCAAAACACCGACTAAAAAGCTTTCCGTGTGTTTGAATACATTTTATGTAAAGTTTCAAATGTTTAGACCAACCATTGGTTGAGGAATTTGGTAGAGATCGCAGATGTCAATTTTTTAAAGTTTACCACAATTTTGACCCCTTAACATTCATTGTTTTGGGATCAATTCAAAGTAAAAAGTTTGATCTATGTCCAAGTACCCTACACCTAAAATTTCATGTGTTTAGACCCAAAATTGGCGGAGGAGTTAGGTAGAGTTTTCAGCGGCCAAATCGTTTAACTTTGACAACCAAATTTCTGGCCAAAAACCCTTAAAAAAGATTTTCTCAGATCTCAATCGTCTTTATTTCAAATCTCGAGTCTGTAGATTTAAAATTAATCGAGTTGTTTAGTTGGGAAATTTACACGCATAGATACACCCCCTCACAGACAATTTCAATTTATATTATATTATATATATATATATATATATATATATATATATATATATATATATATATATATATATGTTGTCACCATTAATAAAAAAAATTACATACCTAAAACATAATGGTTGCAGGAGATTTATAAACGACCTTATATGTATTAATAATAATGCGGAACTTGAAGAAAACACATTTGATTTATCTTAAGGAATTAAGATTTAATTGTGAACATAGAGGAATAAACGCTACATTCCTTGATTTAGAAATAAACATTGAGAATGGAATATTAATTTATAAAAAATATGATAAAAGAAACTCTTTCTCCTTTAATATAGTTTGTATGCCACATAAAACAGTACATGCCCTATATTTGTGTTCTATGGTTGATGCGAAGACTCGATCTTCCTCGGTTAAGATGAAACCCAAAGAAGGTCGCAGTGTCCGTACAGTTACAAAGGTAGTGCCAGGTGGTTCAGCTCGAACATCCATCAAAGTCCTGCGACGTAGTCTCCGTCGCGTTCACGAATAGAGGGTTGATAATCTCTTTCTTTTGCTGAAAAAGATCATTCAACTGTTTTTCTTTCCTTAAGTTCACCTGCAAATAATAATCGACGCTGACTGGTTGTAATTTTCATATGAAATTAATTATTCAGAAAAGAGAAAAATAATAATTATGTGCCGTTTTTCACAGGAGATTAAAAATAAAAGAATAAATATATCGATTATAAGTATCTTTTTACTGGTTATTATGATAGGGTTCAAACAACTACTTTTTTCTATTTTTACTGTAGATGTCTTGCTTTTACAGCGGGTGCTCCGCAGGGTGATGAATGGAGCGGTAGACTGTATTTCTCCGAGTTCAACCACAGTCAGAAAATGAACTCAAAACTTATTTCAGACTAATTTATGTATATTACTTACTCTTCTTTTTGAGTTGCGTTCAATTTGATGGATAGTTCTTTTATGAGATTAATTTCGTTTATAAAAGACATTTAGTAAATAAAGGGCAGTTGTCTGTATGTATGTGTGTTTGCATCTCAAGCTAAAAAAAAACAAACAGCTGGAAAGTTCATATATTCTTGATCAGCATTGTCCTGAATGATTATTGTCTAAACATTTGAGCAAAAACTTATTTTTGAAGGTTATCTAAAATAGCTTTCTCTTTATTTATAGAGATAATGCCAGTGCAAAAGACTGTAAATATATAAAAATAACAAAAGAAGATAAGTGATAAGTAGTAAAATTGATTCAGCAGCCAAACACTATATAAAAGAAGTAATTTGTAAATAGGCACAGCAATTTGTAGAACAAGGGATGGAGAACACAGGTAAGAAATATTTTTAAAAGACATGAATTGATTATGCGAAATTTATCCGGAGGACAAAACTATATCCAGCATTAAAAATAATTTGATTCGTGTGTTTTAAGGGATGTGGTGTTTAATCAACACTGATGGGGGGGGGCATGATCTAATATCATGTTTTTAAATCCCCGAAACAGTGTTTCATGGTAAAAAACTGATGATCCCTTTAAGAACGTTGGTACTATTGTTTGTTCATGTAGGTAAAACTATTCAGCGATACGAGAGATTAATTGACTTACTGACAACATAACGTTCTAACGAAGGATTTTTTTATATAGTTTTACAAGTTTGAAAGGGTCTTCCGGGACACACAGATATCTATAAATATAAAAGTGAAAATGTATGTATGTTTGTATGGGTGTTCGCTTTTTCTGTATGTCTACAAAATGCTTTTTTCAGAGAAGCGGTCGGTCGGTTCACAACTTTTTAAAACTTTTTATATCACATATAAATCGTAATATCTCAGAGTTAACAACGAAGCTCGCCTGTCTATTTAATTTGCTTGACTTTGGGAAGATAAATATTCAGCATTTGTCGCTCGCCGCATGTGGGTTAGTCTTTTTCCTATAAAATCTTGGGAAGCGTTCCCGCAGTAAATGAAATACCATCCCGCAGTCAAACTTGACCTCATTAAGTCAGTAAAACAGGCACCTGCCACATCCAAGTAATTAAATAAATTCAAACGTGTTTCCGTGTGCATCTCGCGGTGGGGTAATGGTTAGCGTCGCACTTTTTTTTTTACACTTAAATTTACAACTTTGCCTCAACGGTTCGGGTTCGATCCTCATACTTACCTACCAAAACATTTTTTTTTAATTTTAACCCCCCCCCCGGAGTTTTTTACACACACTTCCAAACACCCAGGCAACGCCGGGTACCCCTCGCTAGTTCCGATATAAAACTAAAGAACACTGATAGATACATACAGTACATTTGTATGAAATTTCATAAAAAAGGCCCATCCGTTTCGGAGTTCATAGAGAAAGAACTCACACACACAGCCATAAATTCATATAATAGTAGAGATAAGTATGATAATAAATATAAATGTATCTTATAAGTAAATAATAATGCACATGTATAAAAATCATTATAACGAAAAAATAGTGTAGTAATAATTACCATTATGGATCATTCAGAAAAGTAAGATGAGTTCAGCCTATCCGCTGCATGCCACGATCCTGATACGTAGCCCTACTTCTAAACTGTTGACATCTAATGGCAATTTCTACTTATCTGCTTAATCTAACCTTACGTGGAAATTTCTGTTTTACATATTTGTATAAACCAGCCTCTAATATTGCATATTTTGCCATATTTATTATAGACTTATGTGTCACTAATCCTGCAGCGACAACCAGACATTTGATCGCAGGAATCGAATACGAGAGGCTTTCAATCTAAAGACCCAGATTTTAGATATGGTGATGGGTAATGTTAGTAATACTTATTTTAATTTAGGTATACAAAAGATAAACACAGTTGAAAGTTCTTTCCTGGATATCAAAAGACTCACAACATTTGTAAAATTTGCAACGATATATTGCATTTTTAGGTTCACATTTTTGCAGCAAATAGAAATGGCACATTTTGTCTTGCTAAAGATGTCATTTTGATCTTAAAATATTTTATCCTTGAAAACTGTTTTACAGTTAATTTAACGCTGTCAAGAGTTCAGTTCGTATCTTTATTTAATTTCTTTCTATTTAATATATTTATTTCTATTTTTATTCGGCACAAGAATATATTCCCCGATATGAAACATGAATTGTTTTCAATGAATGAAATCGAAAACTATAATCTGTTTAGCAGATACAACGCGGCTGCCTATTCACGTTGTTTGATTTGCATTCATATCCGAGACATGCTTACAATTATCATACGCACATACATCCAATCGATTTCTCAATGATTCTTCAACAATGCTCTGCCTGTCTGTTAATCCTCCAAAGTATTAAGAACATTTCTTTCCAGTTTTCGAAGCGTTCCAAACAGATTGGAATCTACCTGGCAGGTATTGCGTGATTAAATCAAACTCATTTAATTAATTTCTCTAAACGAAAAGGAATAAATAAATATAACAGCATAAATATATGTTAGTTTGTTTTTGTATGATTGCATTGTTAACGTGTGAATTTCACTGGGAATACTGAATATAATTAAAGTAAGATCAACTCGCACCCAATCTTTTCTCGCACACACGCATATATATATATATATATATATATATATATATATATATATATATATATATATGTGTGTGTGTGTATGCTGTTCTTGGAAAATGTTTTTTAAATTATATTTCACTGTGTGTATATGAATCGATTTTATTTAGAAGCTCAACTGGAGAGCATATACGAAAGAATACAAGTATAGTTACCTTTCAAGATCAAAATATTTGTTTTTCGTACAGAACAGCCCCTTCAGCATGTTAAAATTTTGGTACATTTCTTACAGATCTGTTTCGTTATGCAGAAACAAATGGTTATTATTATGTCAATACCGTCGATTTTCGTGTATATACTCATCAGAAAAATTAGAATTTATTTGCTTAGATAGAAAGAAATGCATGACGATAGAATGCTGCAAGAACAAAAAACGTATGATTATTCCGGCAACCATCTTTGTTCGTAGTTGTTTTTTTTTCCAGTTTTTTTTTCTCCAGTTTTTGTACACTTTGTTTGAGATGGGGCAACCGAACTATCAGACATCACTCTTTCAAGTACTCCTACTGAAATATCAAATTATTTCTAAACACACTTTTACGTGCATTTTCATCTCTCTTGCATTTAGTTCATCATATTCGCCAAGTAGATTTAAAAATTATTTTTATTAGCACGGTAGCGCCTATGATTACTTGAATAATTGAGATTTTCTTAAGATTCCAAGTTTTCCTATTATACATGAAGACCTTAGTATTTAGTCATCTTTCCCATCTCAGCTGTTCAAGTGAATATTAGTAAGGATACTGACTTAAACTACGGTTGCTACTCTCCTATTTCACTATGTCAGGTTTATGCTGCACGAATCTTCCTTTTCGTATACATTTTATATACACTTCTCAAACGGACTATTTTGCATTTGCCATATATCAGCTTGTTTATACAAATTTTAATATTCAGTTAACCTCTCCAACGACTGTTTTTCTTTTATTTTCATATAAATTATAACACTTTAATCTCCCTTGGACCTGCATCTATCTATCTTTCTGAAATCTACAAATAAGTTACGAATGCTATAAATTTTGTTCTATATGGGAAACTTGTATTGAATCAAAGTAGTGACTTGACCGATTTCATACTTGCTAAGTAGATGTATGCAGTGTTTACTGTTAAAAGAGGATATGGAAAGAATCGACAATTCTTCCTGCCGACCAATTTTATATATTTTGCGTTTCTCTGACAAATTTTAGTTTTCCCATTGCCTTATAATTCTTTTCTCTCATTCCTCTCCCAACTACTATCTTCCAGTTTTTATTAACTGTTGACGTGATTCTAAAAATAA